>NC_069501.1:1056339126-1056616626 GCF_027579735.1 Bombina bombina | reverse complement strand
TAGTATCCCTTTCATAGAGGATCTCTATGCTCCTGTACTCTGTCCTTAAACATTCTTTTTGTTTTTCCAACATAGAACAGAGGAAAGGAGCATTGTAAAAGATAGACAACCCCTACTGAATTGCAATTAGAGAAACATCTAATATCAAACTGTTTACCAGTGTTTGCTGAGAAGGTTTTATATTTAAGCATATATGGACAATAGACGCAGTGTCCACATGGAAAATTCCCTTTGACCTGTTGGTATTTTTTCAACCAATTACTTTCAAGTTCAGACCTTACAAATCTACTTTTTACTAACTTATCTTTTAGGTTAGGAGATTTTTTTGGCGGTCATAAGGGGATTTTTTCCCACTTTTTCTACAGTTTTTTCATCTAAAGTTAGAATATGCCAGTTCTGGGCTAGTATTTCTCTAATGTTTTGCCAATGACAGTTCTATGTTGTAATGAAACTTATTTTATTTTCACTCTTTTTATACGAGTTTGAGTAAATTAGGGGCTCTGGGTGGCAACTAGATGCTTCAAGAAGGTTGTTTGTGGCTGTATTTTTACGATAATTTTCTGTGGAAATATGGTTGCCTTCTTTTTTGATGGAAATATCTAAAAAAAGGAAATTAATTTTCGCTATATGTAAAAAAGATATTGCGATTGTTTCTGTTCAATTATGAGACAAAATCATGAAGACAGGCCAGGAGGACATCCCATAGCATGAAAACATCATCCACATATCTAATCCAAAGGGACACATGGGAGTCAAACGTCTCACTGAATTGTTCAGACATCCAACTCCCATGCCCCCAAGTGGAGACATGCATATGTTGGTGCACATACTGCTCCCATGGCTGTCCCCCTGACCTGTCTATAAATCGAATTGTCAAATTGAAAAACATTGTTTTCAAGAATAAATCGTAGAAGATCTACGATAAAGACTGTATGCCTACCACTATATCTGGTGCTCGTGTATTTAGAAACTGTTTACATGCATTGATATTTATGGGGGTATGGAGGAGTACAGAATCTCAACGTCTAGAGATACTAGAATTGTTTCTGGTTTAACCGTGAGATTGTCTAACTTTCTTAGGAGGTCAGGAGTGTCTTTTACATAAGAGGGGAGTGAGAGGAGGAAAGGTCTAAGAAAATAATCTACATATACTCCAATGTGTTCACTGATGCTACCAATGCCAGAGACTATCGGCCTTCCAGGGGGATGTGACATATTTTTGTGCAATTTTGGAATTATATACAATGTTGGCATCACTGGATACATTGGGCACATAAATTGAAACTCTTTAGGGGAGATAAGACCATCCATTTTGGCTTCTTGTAGAATTCTATTTAGTTTAGTCTTCATTTGTACCATTAGATTTCTAAGGAATTTTTCATATTGAGATTTGTCATTTAGTTGTCTTTTTACCTCATTTAGATAAAATGACTCATCAAGAAGGACCAAATTGCCGCCCTTGTCAGCCGGCTTGAAAATCACCCCTTTTGTAGCACTTGGTTCCTTAAGTGCTTGTCTCTGCTTAGAGTTTAAATTATCAGACCATATCCAATCATCTGGTAGTTTTTCTATTTCTTTCTCAACTGCTTTAACAAAAAGCTAGACAGCAGGAACTTGTGCAATTGATGGCATGTAGGTAGATTTAGGTTTTAGATTAGTTCTAAATTTAGGATCTCTATTTCTACATACCTCACTACCTTCATTGTCATCAAGAAGAGATTTTAATACATTTACTGTTTCCTCATCTTTTTTTTGTTCTGACTTGTGTTGATACATAGTATGGCGAAGAACCATTTTTCTAGCAAAAAGGTGGAGATCTTTTGTTAGTTTAAATGTATTTATATGATATGGGTTTTATACAAAATGTATCACCTTTTTATACACTGTACCGAAATATTGGTGGTAATAGGAGGTTTGGCCTTGATAGCCAATGAAATCACACCCACAAGAGTTAATAACCAATAAAAGGCTGGAGAAACAGGTGATTGACAGTCCTGACGAGGCCCCTGCTTTCGCTCAGGATTGTGGGGTGAAACGGGCGTCGACTGACACCTTTCTAAAGCAGCAAAGCGGATTTGTAAGTCCCGAGTACAGAGGCGAATATACTCGATTTACCTTTGTCGGTCTCCCTATGTGCAAGGAGACGCGACCCATGTGAAAAAGAAATAAGGAGTTTTGGATGTCGGAGGGTGCTATCCCGGTCCAATTGTTTCCCTGGGAAAGTGAAACCTGGACTTCACAACATCAACCGCGGACAACTGTAAGGCTGTTTAAGGCATTTGTGTTGCAAATGCTGAACCTGTCTAATGGGCTGCCATTGCTATTTCTTACTATATAGCGGTTACTATGCTGGTTTTTAGTATGTATGTGTATATATGTATATGTGTGTGTGTATATATATATATATATATATATATATATATATATATATATATATATATATATATATATATATATATATATATATATATATATATATATCAATATCCATCCTCCATGTGTATCTGCACTCACAATACCATTGTGTCATCAGGTCAGTAGTATTCACAGTCGATTCCAGTAAAGGACTGCACTTGCTGGATTTAAGAAATATATACTTTATTGTGGTAACGTTTCGGGGTTCACAGACCCCTTCCTCAGACCAGAACAAAAGTGCAAGTGAACACTGTGCATTATACAGGTACTAAGCCCCACCCATCAAACATTTACTGAGAATTGCGCCAAAACTGTGTTGTCATAGTAACAACCCCACATATTTCTATATGTCTCACCTTATAATCATGTGTATCAACCTGTGTATATACATTATGCCTATATAAGAAATGCATATATAGAGCAAACATCAATCCATAATTAGTGACAATAGTGTCACAGGTCAATAAATCAGTGTAACATATAATAAAAATATATACAGTGAATCTATGTACATATATTCGTGCATACATATAGAAAAATACCAAAACACATATATCTGCATATCGTCAGGATTAATTCATTTAAGCAGTTCCTGCTATTTCTACTTTCTTGATTTATAATACATCAAGTTCGTATAGTTCAACTGCACTACTGATAAATCCACTGAGCAGGCTAATAACTTAGATCAGAGTCCCAGAATATTATGATCCTGTTTGCTTATTCATAAACTGTCGTCCTTAGGCTAGTACATATTTTATACTCTATTAGATTTATATCATCGTTTTGTACTCATTGTTTGGTGTTAATCTAGGATTACTTAGTGGGAGCATAATACGTGGCTAAGCAACAGTCTCAAATGTTTTTTGAAAAACAGGCACGGTGAATTACGACGTCTGCAGCATTCCCTGTCAGCCAGCATGGCTAATTTGCATAGAAGAATGACGTAAGCGGCTGGGCGTGAGCGCTGTATCTAGCAAAAGTATTCACAGGGCTACAGATACTGTCTTGCGTCTCAGGGATTTACTATAATAGAGAACAGTGTATTGAGTCACTAATACATAGCATCGTTATATTGCTATATCTACAACTCTGCTAGCATTATTTGTATAGCATCTGATAAAATTATTAGCGCAATGGAGTTTATATAGCAGTGTAACCTTGCCTATAAATTTGACAATATTGGTACAGTGTACAGAGGTCTGAGAAAGTAAAATATACGTGTATATGAGTATGTACTTGTTACCCAGTAGATTATGGTTATGGTATAGGGCGTCACAGGGTTAGCATTTAGATCAATATATCAAGTGGAGGTATCCTAGTCATTCAAGAGTTAATAAATTGGGATCCATGATTTATCTATCCCCTTACGTCATATAGTGGTCTATAAGGCTTGCAAACTTCTATGTGTATATATCTTCTTTTCAAGTCCATGTTCATCTCTGCTATGCATCTCTCTGTCATTCTCTTAGTCAATGCGCATCCCTATATATACGCACATATGCACTCAAATCCATACTTTTATCTGTACACATATGTCCAAAAGCTCATCAATATAATTCCATCAATGTGTATATGTCTATATGACAACGTATTAACACCTTTAAGTTACCCAACTACCTCGTGCCTGAGTGTGGGTATACTCATACAGTGAGACCTCAGTCAATAATATCATTGGTCCCCTGTTATAAGTGGCAATCAAGGTTTTACATGAAGGCATAAGTCCACTAATTGTCCCTGATATGAGTAGAAAAGGATCATAGGGAATGTTAAAAAAATAGGTCAATAGATCATAGTCACTGTTAATTGTATCAACGGTTCCAATATTAAGCCAAGGTACCCTATCCATACGCCATGTAATTATGTAACCAGCCCCTTACTGTGCGCTTATAATGCGGGTGTGCCAGATAAAGACTTCCATGTGCTTCAAATGCTTAGACTGGCACAACCTAGTGTGTATCCCACTATTACATGTGACACCCACCGGTCAGAGTGCCTTAAGCTTGAAACTAGACTGGCTCAACCTAGTGTGTGTCCCACTATGACATGTGACCCCCACTGGTTAAGCCATCCAGAATTTAGTATGACATGAAGTATATCATGGTCACTTACCCATCCACAGTAATTAGAGTAAGCAGTGCCAATCATTAGACATATTCAGGCCTTTTGGATATAGGGTACCTAGCCAATGTATCCATCTTGATTCCATCTGGAGTAAGGTTCTGTCGCGATCCCCTCCCTGTTTGAGGGGTGGAACGTGGTCTATAAGGATAAACTTCAGATCAGTTACTTTGTGTTTGGCCAGTAGGATGTGTCTCGCCACAGGTTGGTCAGACACCCCCTTGTCAAGTGCACTCCGAATCGCTGAACAGTGGTTAGCCATCCTGAGTCGTGCATTGTCAGTCGTTTTGCCCACATAGAATTGCCCACAGCAATAGCTGAGCAGGTACACTACATGGCTTGTTGTGCATGTGATGTAGTGTCTAATAGAATGTTTCGGAAGACTTTACATGGAATCATGCCGTTACAGGTAGTGCAACCTGAGCATCTAAAACAGCCAGTTTTCCTGGTCTTGAGCCACTGTTGTTTCATGTAGCACTGTTGTGGGTCTGTGGACATCAGTAAGTCCCTCAAGCTCCTACTACGTTTATACCCCATAATTGGGGGGTCCATTTGTCCAAATGGCAGGGTTGTGTCAGTTCCAAGGATCTCCCATCTGTTTCTTATGGTCTCAGCTAATTTCCTCTTTCCTTTGTTATAAGTAGTGGTGAAAACCATCCTGGCCTTCTTCACGTTCTCTGCTTGGTTATCCTGTTGACCTTCCTGGGTTATAACCTCCTGTATCACCTTTTCTACAAGGCCAATCTTATAGCCCCTTTGTAGGGACTTATTGGTCATCATATTCCGCTCCACTTCACGGTTTGTTGTTTCAGTGTTATTCCGCAACACCCTAATCATTTGAGATTTAATAATTGCCTTCTGGGTATGTGGAGGGTGATTGCTAGAGGCCTCAAGTATCGAATTCCAATCCGTTGGTTTCGTATATAAAGTTGTAAAGAGTTTACCTTGTTTTTTGCAGACCCTTAGATCGAGAAAATCAATATAGTTTTTGTCATATTTGAGTTCAAATTTAATCGGAGACTCCTGTATGTTAAGTTGTGTAACCCAATCGACCAGTGTTTCTTCATGACCCTGCCATATGAAAAAAACATCATCTATGTATCTTTTGTAGTGTTTAACCATCCCATGGCTATATATGTCCATGATGTCGCGCTCATAGTATTCCATATAGAGGTTAGCGTAAGACGGGGCCATGTTTGACCCCATAGCCGTCCCCATAAGTTGTTTATAGAATGTGCATTCGAATCGAAAATAGTTTAATTTCAGACATTTTTCTAGAATATCCAAGATGAAAAAGATGGGTGGGCCTACATATGGAAAGCGTGCCAGGGCTGATGCAACAGCCTCTAGCCTGCCAGAATGTGGAACAACTGTGTAGAGGCTTCTTACGTCCATGGTTACCAGTAAGTTCTCCTCCTCAATCGTTTCTACAGTGTTAAGCATAGTGATGAGGTCGCCTGAGTCTCTAATATAGGAATCCATTGATCTAACCACCAGTTGTAGGAGGGCATCAACAAACTGCGCCAATGATTGTAACAAGGAGCCCCTAGCTGATACTATTGGCCTTCCCGGGGGATTCACTTGGTCCTTATGTATCTTTGGGAGAGTATATAGTATAGGGTGGACTGGATGAGTTGTACTAAGAAATTTGTATTCATCCTGGTTGATCCAGTTAAGCCGGAATTCTCCTGCCAATGTGACATCGATTTTTCTCTTGAAGTCCTTTGTTGGATCCCAGGTCAATTTCTTGTATGTGAGGTCATCACTCAGTTGTCGCAAGATCTCACTGCAGTATTGAGCATAGTTCATAATTACGATTGCTCCACCTTTGTCGGCCTGTCATATAATTATGTCCGAGTTTGTGGCTAGTGTTTTCAGTGCCATTCTTTCTGATTTATTAAGATTGGGTCTGTGTTTCTCAGCATCTCCTGTACCACTGGTGATCAGTCTAGTGTATGTTTTGATGCTTGTTCCACATGTACTCGGTTCAAACTTGCTCTTAGGTTTAAATCTCTTCATTTCCATCTATGTGGTTATGTCTTTAAAGTGTTCCTTATGTTTGAGGTTCCTCTGGAACTTATGTATGTCCAAGAATGTCTCAAAATCATCATTATTGAAGGTCGGGATAAATGTGAGGCCCTTGTTTAAAAGGCTGATTTCACCCTCTTCAAGTATCCTATCACTGATGTTAATGACGATATCAGGGTTTTTTATCTCGGGGGTAGGGGTGGTCTTCTGTCCACAGTAATTCCCCCCCCTCCTCGGGTGCGGCCTCGGCCTCGTGTGTTTGCGGATCTGGTAGTGACCCCTAAAAAAGGTGGCTTGGATGTTATTGGTCCTTGATCCTGATATTGTTGTTCGTTATACCCAGCCTCTGTGTCCAAGCCTGAACTGCTATCCACTGTGTTAAGAAATCTTGAACGATAGTTTCGCTGGTGTCTCGGTCTCCCTGTTGGTTGCTGCCATGGAGCCAAGAGTAGATTCTTTTGTCCTTATAATCATTGTCAACTGTGATAATTTTCTGGTTTTTAAAAGCCATCAATTCCTTCTTATAGTCGTTAACCTGTTTAGTGATTTTATCCATCCACGGTTCACTGGAGTCATCTCTTAGTATCTGTAGCTTTTCGATGTTAAATTCATTTACTTCATCTTTAACTGTGGCTAAGATATTTGTGCATTCCTCAATCACCAGTAGGATCAGGTCCATGGAGCATTTGTTCAAGATTTGACACCATCGTAGACAAAAGTTTTTGTTATTCCTCGCAATGGTGGGCTGGTTCTTAATATTCTGGGTCTCTGATCTAAGTTATTAGCCTGCTCAGTGGATTTATCAGTAGTGCAGTTGAACTATACGAACTTGGTGTATTATAAATCAAGAAAGTAGAAATAGCAAGAACTGCTTAAATTAATTAATCCTGACGATATGCAGATATGTGTTTTGGTATTTTTCTATGATATGTATGCACGAATATATGTACATAGATTCACTGTATATATTTTTATTATATGTTACACTGATTTATTGACCTGTGACACTATTGTCACTAATTATGGATTGATGTTTGCTCTATATATGCATTTCTTATATAGGCATAATGTATATACACAGGTTGATACACATGATTATAAGGTGAGACATATAGAAATATGTGGGGTTGTTACTATGACAACACAGTTTTGGCGCAATTCTCAGTAAATGTTTGATGGGTGGGGCTTAGTACCTGTATAATGCACAGTGTTCACTTGCACTTTTGTTCTGGTCTGAGGAAGGGGTCTGTGAACCCCGAAACGTTACCACAATAAAGTATATATTTCTTAAATCCAGCGAGTGCAGTCCTTTACTGGAATTGACTGTGAATACTACTGACCTGATGACACAATGGTATTGTGAGTGCAGATACACATGGAGGATATATATATATATATATATATATATATATATATATATATATATATATATATATATATATATATATATATATATATATATATATATCTCTCTTAACCTGAAATTTACCTGTGAATTCCATCCACATACTATTAACTATCTTGATATTACACTGCGGGGTAACCCTGATGGTAAGATTGAATCTACCGTCTACAGGAAGCCCATCTCAGGCAATTCACTCCTTCAAGGCACAAGCTGCCATCCTAAGCATGTTCCATATGCCATTGCCAAAGGAGAATACACTAGGTTGAGGAGGAATTGCACCAGTTTTCAACAGTTTAAACAAGATTCTGTTGATCTAGAAAAGAGACTCCTAGAAAGGAAGTACCCGAAAGCTATAGTTAAAAGGGCTAAAGCTGCTGTCAGTACTATAGAAAGAAAGGATCTGTTAAAAATGAAATCTTCAAAAAATGATGATTTCAAAGGATTGACTTTTGTTACCAATCATAGTATACAGTATCAGGATATTTGTAAGATAGTTCGTAAACACTTCCCTCTTCTCTCAGCTGATGATAAGCTAGTAAATACTGTAAAGAATGGGCTCAGATGCTCCTATAGGAGAAGCCCAACATTGGGTAATCTGTTGGCCCCTACGTTACTGAAAGTCAATCATCTTGGCTAAGGCATACTGGCATGTTCAAATGTGGTCGGCGCAAGTGTAAACCTTGTGAGTATGTTAATGTGACAAGGAATTTCTCTAGTATTGTCACTAACAAGATGTATGACATTGGTACCTGTATGAATTGTACCACGGAATATGCCATTTACCTTATCGAATGTTCTCATTGTAAATTACAGTATGTAGGTCTCACTTCAAGGGACCTAAACACCCGCATACGGGAACACCTGTCATCATTTAAAATCAATAGGGCTAGTACAACACTTTGGCACTTTTCACAATAACGATTTAAGATATTTCTCATGGTGTGCTATAGAAAAGATCCTTAGGCCCCCCAGGGGTGGTGATATAGATACAATATTGGCAAGAAGGGAAGCATATTGGATCTTTACCCTAGAAAGCAGACTACCTAAAGGTCTGAATTCCAGATTTGATATTATTAATCACTGGGAATAATAATCTGCCAATATTAGCTCTGTACACCGTTCAGAGAAACCCCCTCTGTACTCTGAACCCCGATATTAATATGACTAGTACTCAATTCAGGATTACTAGTTATGCCTGTATACATATATGTTTTATTTTTTTTCATTATCGATTGTATCTAATATTGGATGATTTTACACGATAATATCTCTATATTATGCATATGGAGTTTTTCTGATACATCTATCTACATTGTATACGGCAGTATTCATTGTTTACATACAAATTTGAATCTGAAATTTTGAATTTTCGTTCCTTTGAAAATGAAATCCATATACGTATTGGCGTGATCAGTTTACACCATACTATTTTGCCCTTTATGTTCCCTCTCATGTTTATAACTATCACTAAATGCTTTCAACCTATGTATATAGCTATATTATCTACTCCCCTTTGCTACATCACTAATACCTCTGACACTTTCGCATTCGGATTATGGTTGTCATTTAATTATACGAATATGTCTATTCACACGCATTCCTATTATTGTCTGTTGTGTATAGCAGAAATGCTGGTAACTGGGATAATGAAGTGTTAATTAGGATCATCTCTGTATCTGTAATTTTGTGTCCAATTGGCTAGAGTCTATGGGGGTAGTTCCTGTTTTAACCAATTATATTAGCCCATGGGGTTTTTAAACAGGTGTGTGGGGTAGCATGTCAGGCTGTGACTACGGAATCTCTTTCCGAAACGCGTATGCCTGTGTGCTGCGCTCACGTCTGACTCTAAGTTCATTTGCTGTGTTGTCTCTTCCTTTTAAAATTGCCGAATAAAGTTTACAAGATTTTATCTACAAGATGGATGTCGGTGTCTCCTTTTGAATTTGATGATTATTCCAGTCCTTGCCGATCCATCAGCTGATGCTTTAGTCTGGAGCGGATCAAAGTTTGCAGCACCTCCGGAAAAGAACTCCCGCCATTGGAGGAATACCTGTGACGTATAGCCACACACCCACACACAAGCCGACGAGTACACGGAATACAGCTGAGGCCCTGTGAGCCGCTCAATTGAAGCTTGGATCTTCGGAAGCGGCACAGAGGCGGCTGTACTTTGGGCAGCAACGCTGTCAAGTGGATAACCGGACAGGCCAGAGTGGGGTGAGTTACTTAATCGTGCAAGTGCTATAAGAAGTGTCACTCATTACCGGAGACTCTGCACTGGTCCATATATATATATTCATTACAGCCCGGTGTGGCTGAGTTCTGTTGTTGGGTTTCTCTGTTTGATTTGTTTGCTATTGGGTATACCCTGGATGTACCAACACCTAACACAGACTGTTCAAGTCTTCAGCCTACAATTCTCTGCTCAGTTATGGAGACAACACAGCACACTTTTTTTTCATTGTTGCCAGCTACTGCACGCACTACAAATCTTACTGACTGTGAACTGATTTTCTCAGAGGATAAGAGCATACTGGCATTAAGTACTTTATTTGAACTCCTGGAAAAACTTTTGATAAAAGAATCTAAATTACAGTGGGACATTTGGACCCTCGAAAAGTACAAAAGTTTAAGTATGATACCAAGGGGACTACGGGTCTTTAAATTCCCCACGTTTGATGTGGACACTAATGATAAGGAATTTATAGACTCATGGAATAATGTACTGACTGACTGCTCCCTGAGACTTATGATGTTATTATTGATTTATAAAAACAAACAATTAGAGTCTTTAAGAATCGAAATTAATGATTTGCAAGTAGAATTGAATAGACGATCCAGTAATCCTGATTTTGCTAAATTTGATAAAATATTGAGGGAACTGATTGCTAAGGGCAGGTCAGAAATTATGGAGAGAAAACATACCAAGTTCATTAGAGACAAATTCGATTATGCTAATAATTGTGTATACATATGGAACAAGAAATCTAGAGGGAACTCTAGATATAACCAACCAAGATTTGGGAGGAGGAGAAGGGCTAACAATAAGAACAAACAAAACAAAAATAAGAATAACAATAATTCATCTAAAAATGTTACCTTCTCTGGTAGTGACACAGACTACTCCAGTGATGGTGATAAACCAGCTGACGCTATTCAGGATATACAATCTATCACATATCAAAATGATGAACCTCAAGCTGCTATTGCGGCAGGTCCACATCTTGTATATGAAGATAATTCTAACAATGTTACCAACTCAGTAAGACTGAAGCAGTCTGCTTATATTGAGACTCCGCACATTATATCTAGACCTGACAACTCTGTACTAGAACAGGTTTTTCCACAGGTACAGGGAGGCATAGCGGGGGGGGGGGGGGAAGGGTCACTCACACTACCAAACAGAATCCGGTCATGAAAAACAATCAGGACAAATATCAGCTGAGGGAACCGAGACCCCTAACAAAATACAAATAGTAGGAAATGTGGTCAATCTGTCATCTTTCTCACTCAGTGATACACACTATAGAGTATTAAATTTGGGGCTGAATTTTGCACCTAATAACGATTTTGATTTGTTTCAAACTATAATTGACATCAACAGATTAGTTAGGAACATAACTCTGAGAAAACATTTCTCAGATGATGTCAGCACTATAGGTTATGATTCTACTCCTATGAATAGGGAAAGTGACATCTCTACTAATAAATATAATTTCTCTGAGAATTGTGATATTGTCTCATTACAACAATTACAGTTAGACAATATATCTGAACATGACACTAGGAGCAGAGGCCCCACCCTAAAGAAAAAATCTCGATTCTATCCTATACAAAGCAGGGGTAACATTGTTGAAATCTTCCACTCAAGAGTGGAAAAAGACTTGGTTGAATTAAAATCTAGGCGGTCCAATCACAAGCCCAATCTATCTTTGTCTGAAAAAGAAGCAGTGACTTCCTTAAGAAATAATCAGGATTTGGTTATCAGGAAATCAGACAAAGGTGGAATGGTTGTAGTAATGGACCGAGTGCAGTATATAGCTGAAGGTCTCAGACAACTAAATAACGAACATGACTACCTAATTCTAGGTAGGGACCCTACTAATGAGTACAAAAATGAACTCAAACATCTCTTGGATGAAGGTATGGAACAAGGGTGTATAGATAGCAATACAGCTGAATTCCTTTTTGTGGATAATCCCAAGACACCACTGTTCCATCACTTCCCCAAGACTCATAAATCTCTCATAGATATAAAAGGTCGTCCCATTGTTAGTGGAGTTGAGTCACTCTTGGGAAACCTCTCTCAATGGCTGGATAATATACTCCAACCCATTGTAATGTCTCTCTTATCATATGTTCGTGACACAAAGCATATCCTAAACATACTTGAGCATATCGAATGGACTGAGTCCAGTATGTGGATGACAATTGATATTGTCTCTCTATATTCTAGTATCCCCCACCAGAAGGGAGTGGAAGCTGTTACTTTTTTCTGGATAATTTCACTGATTATGATCATTGCCTTAAGAATTTTATTCTTAAGGTACTCACATTCCTATTAACACACAATTTTTTTAAATTTGAAGATTCTTATTATCTCCAGAGATGTGGTACCGCCATGGGGGCGAAGTTTGCCCCCTCCTATGCAAATTTATTCTTAGGATGGTGGGAATTTTACCACATCTTTGGAGATAATAACATATATAGATCACATATATCTCTATACCAGAGGTATATAGATGATCTTATCTTCATCTGGACAGGAAGTGAGGAAACTATTCCCCTGTTTTTGGAATACTTACACTGCAATGATCTTAACCTGAAATTTACCTGTGAATTCAATCCACATACTATTAACTATCTTGATATTACACTGCGGGGTAACCCTGATGGTAAGATTGAATCTACCGTCTACAGGAAGCCCATCTCAGGCAATTCACTCCTTCAAGGCACGAGCTGCCATCCTAAGCATGTTCCATATGCCATTGCCAAAGGAGAATACACTAGGTTGAGGAGGAATTGCACCAGTTTTCAACAGTTTAAACAAGATTCTGTTGATCTAGAAAAGAGACTCCTAGAAAGGAAGTACCCGAAAGCTATAGTTAAAAGGGCTAAAGCTGCTGTCAGTACTATAGAAAGAAAGGATCTGTTAAAAATGAAATCTTCAAAAAATGATGATTTCAAAGGATTGACTTTTGTTACCAATCATAGTATACAGTATCAGGATATTTGTAAGATAGTTCGTAAACACTTCCCTCTTCTCTCAGCTGATGATAAGCTAGTAAATACTGTAAAGAATGGGCTCAGATGCTCCTATAGGAGAAGCCCAACATTGGGTAATCTGTTGGCCCCTACGTTACTGAAAAGCAAAACTGAAAGTCAATCATCTTGGCTAAGGCGTACTGGCATGTTCAAATGTGGTCGGCGCAAGTGTAAACCTTGTGAGTATGTTAATGTGACAAGGAATTTCTCTAGTATTGTCACTAACAAGATGTATGACATTGGTACCTGTATGAATTGTACCACGGAATATGCCATTTACCTTATCGAATGTTCTCATTGTAAATTACAGTATGTAGGTCTCACTTCAAGGGACCTAAACACCCGCATACGGGAACACCTGTCATCATTTAAAATCAATAGGGCTAGTACTCCGATAGTACAACACTTTGGCACTTTTCACAATAACGATTTAAGATATTTCTCATGGTGTGCTATAGAAAAGATCCTTAGGCCCCCCAGGGGTGGTGATATAGATACAATATTGGCAAGAAGGGAAGCATATTGGATCTTTACCCTAGAAAGCAGACTACCTAAAGGTCTGAATTCCAGATTTGATATTATTAATCACTGGGAATAATAATCTGCCAATATTAGCTCTGTACACCGTTCAGAGAAACCCCCTCTGTACTCTGAACCCCGATATTAATATGACTAGTACTCAATTCAGGATTACTAGTTATGCCTGTATACATATGTTTTATTTTTTTTCATTATCGATTGTATCTAATATTTGATGATTTTACACGATAATATTAATATATTATATAATATTATGCATATGGAGTTTTTCTGATACATCTATATACATTGTATACGGCAGTATTCATTGTTTACATACAAATTTGAATCTGAAATTTAGAATTTTCGTTCCTTTGAAAATGAAATCCATATACGTATTGGCGTGATCAGTTTACACCATAATATTTTGCCCTTTATGTTCCCTCTCATGTTTATAACTATCACTAAATGCTTTCAACCTATGTATATAGCTATATTATCTACTCCCCTTTGCTACATCACTAATACCTCTGACACTTTCGCATTCGGATTATGGTTGTCATTTAATTATACGAATATGTCTATTCACACGCATTCCTATTATTGTCTGTTGTGTATAGCAGAAATGCTGGTAACTGGGATAATGAAGTGTTAATTAGGATCATCTCTGTATCTGTAATTTTGTGTCCTATTGGCTAGAGTCTATGGGGGTAGTTCCTGTTTTAACCAATTATATTAGCCCATGGGGTTTTTAAACAGGTGTGTGGGGTAGCATGTCAGGCTGTGACTACGGAATCTCTTTCCGAAACGCGTATGCCCGTGTGCTGCGCCCACGTCTGACTCTTAAGTTCATTTGCTGTGTTGTCTCTTCCTTTTAAAATTGCCGAATAAAGTTTACAAGATTTTATCTACAAGATGGATGTCGGTGTCTCCTTTTGAATTATATATATATATATATATATATATATATATATATATATATATATATACATACATACATACATACATACATACATACATACATACTTTGGTTTTTTTTACAGTTGAAACCAACATTGTAATGGAGAATTTTTCTCAGTGTTTTTTCTTTTTTTTCCACTTGGAAAATTATAAACAATGAGGAACAAGTTATCTCAGGTTAATAATGAGCCAAGAATGTAAAGTCTTGGCAGGTAAGAATAAATTACTTTATATTATTATTTTATATTTTTTATAGCAAACAAATATATGCTAATAGGCTAAACAACAAATATTAGATTTGTAAATCTGTACTGTGTGATGAATATAGGCTAATAATAATATTTACTGAGTCCTTAAAGCCCTATAGTAAATCTGAGTAGACCTGATTGTGGTTCATACCACTGCTCTGTAAATCCATCTTCTGCATTAGAAGACAGACACCTAATGCAAACACTGGCAATATTACTCTTATTATTCATAGAATTTTACATGGAAGACAGCATTTCATTATGTATGAAATCATCCAGCAGGCTTAAAAAGAACTAAACTACCAGTTTAATCCTCGAGGGGTAGATATATATTTTTTCATCCTCATATTAAATTTATCAGAACATTTTCTACAGTCTTGACAATCAAATAAAAATGTCTTGCTTGTTGTTCAATGAGATTTTTAGTTGAAATAATTTTTATTGGTACAAATCATATCAGATCATACAGGACATTAACATTAGACATATTAACAGTACTATTCCTTTCTTTATCTTGTACTTTGTTTTATCCCCCTTTTCCTTCCCTCCCATAAAAAGAAAAAGAAAACAAAAACAATATTTTAAAAGAAATTTGAACCAATTATTAACAAAATTAAAACATGAACTGTTCCCGTCGAGCAGTAGAGTTATCTTTGTATTACCTTAGTTTATATATTTTATTTCCTTTTCTTGACATTTTACCTTTATCATTTATTTATTCCCTCTAGTCGTTGTTTCTACGTGTGAGAAACTTTGTAATTATATATTGGGTTCCCTTTCAGCAGGCTCTGTTTCAGTGATATCCAAGTTATTAAGTCTATCTATTTTATGTTTATTCATTATCCAATGTATCCATCGGTTTTGAAAGTGGCCCGATCTGCCCTACATCCACGCAGCGGATTCGGACATCGTATAAATATCTTCTATTTTGTCTATTACTTCAGACCATCTCGGAGCCCCCACCTTCCAGTACCTAGCTATACATGTTCTTGTAGCAGTGCAGAGAATGTTGATAAATGTGTTAGTGGAGGTGTTGAAAGATTCCTGTGGAATGTGTAGTAGTGCTTGAGATGCTGTGAGCCTACATGTGTCTCCCAGTATTGTCTCTAGTAGCTTTGCAAGGTTATCCCATGTAGGTTTTATTTTTGGGCACTCCCACCACATGTGAATATAAGATCCTATCTCTGCACAGCCTCTGTAGCATAGCCTATTACTCCGGGGAGTATAATGTGACGACTTTAATGGTGTGAGGTACCATCTATATGAAGTCTTAAGTGCGTTTTCTATAAGGACCGCTCCTACCAGTCCTCTACTAATCTTGGAAAAGATATTTTGCCATTCTTCCTTTTCGTGTATTTCCCCTAGGTCTTGTTCCCATCTTTCATATAATTTAAGCTTTGTTTGATTCTTGGCTTCTTGTATTGCTAAATAAATCTGTGAGATCATTTTATTTTTCCTATTAGGTGACATTATGAGTCGTTCTAAAGTGGTGTATGTGGTGGATGTATTGCCTTGCCTAAATTTATTGATAGCACTAGAGATTTGTAGATATAGAAACCATTGAAGATCAATTGGGTGAATTTTGTCCTTTAGCTGTGTGTACGTCAACGTTTTCCCCTTGTCCAAAAAATCTGCCACCCTGTACAATCCCTTATTCTCCCATTTCGTTATCTGTCTCTGGAAATCAGTGTGTAGTAGTGTTCTTATTGGAGTTGTTAGAGATTGCGCTGGTATTAACTTCAGCGCCTTTGTGAGAGTGAGCCAAATCTGTTTAGTGTCTTCCGTAACCCTTAACTTTCTTAGTGGCCTGTGTGTTATGGCAGTGGGATTCCAAATAATATTGGTTGCATTGTTCATTCCCCCTATATTTTCTTCAATAGAGGGCCAAGTGAGGTCTCTACAATCTTTAGCTAGCAATGTAGCCTGTGCTAGCCTAGCTGCCTGATAGTATTCCACCAGGTTGGGTACTCCCATGCCCCCCATGTTTTTATGTTGTTTAAGGGTGTGTGCGGCTATTCTGGCCGTTTTATTACCTCTTATGAATCTAATTATGTCTGATTGGAGATCTTCTAATTCCCTTTGTGGAACTTTAATAGGGAGGGCCCTGAATAGATACAAAAATCTTGGTAGGACATTCATTTTTACTGCTGAAAGTCTTACATACCACGAAAAGCTTCCCTTCTTCCATTTCGTTATGTCCTTCCTAATAGTTTTAAAAAGTGTAGAATAGTTTGCCTGGAATAAGGTTTCCAATGTGGTAGTAATATAAATCCCTAAATATTTGATAGAATGTCTAGCCCATTTGAAATCAAAATTGGCTTCTATTAATTTTTGTGTGTGGGTTGGGAGTGATATTGGGAGAGCCTCACATTTGTCTGAGTTAATTTTAAATCCTGATATACTAGAGAATTTGTCTAATAATTTATATAAATTAGGAAGGGACACCATAGGCTGGGTGATCGTTAATAAGATATCATCCGCAAATAGTGTTAATTTATGTTCCCCCTTAATTAATTGTATACCCTTAATATCTTTTGTGTTCCGTATACAGGCAGCTAGTGGTTCCACACATAGGGCAAATAAGAGTGGTGACAGTGGACATCCCTGGCGGGTACCATTTAATATGTTAATGGGCCTTGACTGGTATCCTGCTGCTCTTACTATGGCCGATGGGGCTGAGTAAAGATTCCCTATAGCCTTGATGAATTTCTCCCCAAAACCCACATGTTTTAGGACATCTAACATATATGACCAATCTACCCTATCAAACGCCTTCTCCGCATCTAGTGATAGAAGCAGAGAAGGCATTTTTGTTCCCTCCATATACTCTACCATGGCTATTGTGCGGCGTACGTTATCTGGGGCCTCCCTATCTTTTATGAAACCTACTTGGTCGGGGTGGATCAAAGATGGTAAATGTAGTTTAAGCCTATTTGCTAATATTTTCGTAAAGATTTTTACATCTTGATTAATTAACGAAATTGGTCTGTAGTTTTGAGGTAGTTTAGGGTTTTTTCCTGGTTTTGGGATTACCACTATCTTCGCTCGGAGTAAGTCTGGGGGGATCTGAGCATCCTGCATAATATCATTACAAAATTTGTGTAGGTGAGAAATCAAATTTGTTTTAAACAATTTGTAGTACTCCCCCGGAAAACCATCTGGTCCCGGGGCCTTACCATTTTTCAGGTCTCGTATTGCTAAATTGATTTCTTCCCTAGTAATCTCTGCGTCTATTGCTTCTGCTCCTTCTTTTTCTAATTTGGGTATATCTGCTCTCTCTAATAATTTGGACTTAAGAACCTCTGTTTGTGTGGTGTGTTGGGCTGTGTGCCCATTATAAAGGGTCTCATAATAATGAGCAAAACAATCTGCAATTTCTTGTGGGTGTGAGGTTACCTTCTCATCTGGCTTTTGGATTTGCCTAATTGTCATGTCTTTCGTTCTTTCCCTCAACTTGTAAGCAAGATATCTGTCTGGTTTATTTGCGTATAAAAAATAAAATGTTTTTAATTTGTGCATTGATCTAAGGGAGTTTTTATTAAGGATTTTATTAAGTGATTTTCTTTTTTGGGCCAGATTATCTAGGATTGCCTGTGACATTGTGGATCTATGTACTCTCTCCAGATCTTCTATTTCTTGTTGGAGTGAATCAACTGCTGCTCTAATTTTTTTTGTATATTTTGTTTTTTCTTTTATCAACATCCCTCTCATATAAGGTTTGTGAGCTGCCCATGTAATTGTCGGGCCACTTAAAGGACTTGAATTCGTTCTCCAGTATTCATCAAGATTTTTAAGAATGCTGGAGTGTATATCCGGCTGTTTTAATAATACAGGATCATAGGTCCAGGATCTCTGTCTGTTTATGTTTATTATCCCTTCCATTTGTATTTGAATTATAGAATGGTCCGACCACACCGAGGCATGGATACTCGATGATACTAAACCAGGGAGCAGTGTCTGACTGATTAATATATAATCGATCTTGGTGTACTTTTTATGTGCAGGTGAATAGTAGGTGTGGTCTGCTGTCTGGCCATATAGCTCTGTCCATGTATCTAAAATGTTATGACTCTCCAGAGTTTCCCTAACTGATTTAGAGATAGATTGGAGTCTTAGTTGTTTGCTTGAAACTTTGGGCGAAGCGTCTGTTTTATATGTGTTTAAATTGATATTAAAGTCTCCTGCCAAGATAATTCTTGTTTGCGACCATTGGGTTAACATATGTGAAAGGTTGTTAAAAAAGGTGTGTTGCTGCTCGTTTGGAGCGTATATGTTACAGAGTGTAACCTGCATTCCCTGGATAATACCCCTAACTATTAGATACCTACCTCCCCTTGTCTTTTATTACCTCTTCCTTGGTAAATTGGAGTGAGTTATGTATGAGGATAGAGACCCCCCTCTTTTTGCTGTCTGTTGTGGCATGGAAATGTTGCTGAAAATGTTTAGACCAGTTCTTGGGTATTTGTTGATGTGTGAAGTGTGTCTCCTGTAGAAATATGATTTTGGCCCCTAGATTGTGGTATTGTGCAAGTGCTGTCTTTCTCTTTATATCTGTATTTAGACCTCTTACATTGTGATATATTATCTGTAATTTAGCTACCATTTGTAGTTTCCCCCTCCTCTCCCCTCTGTACCTGCTTAGCCTTTCCATCACGCCCTCACACCTGCTTTCCGTTCTCTGATTTTCAACTCTCTGAAGGAAAATTTTGTCACAATACTGCTCGACGGTACTTAAAACAAAAATAAAGAACCAAATTTTAACTATGGTTAAACAATTGTATGCATCATGAACAATGTATAATTTTTGTAACTCCCGTAAAAACATCTTACTCTGGTTAAACTTGTAGTTTTAATAAGAATATTCTAGCTTTTTCCCATTATAGAATGGGACTTGAGTGTTTTAACTTCTGAACGACCTGGTTCATCTTGCTCATAACGTGAACAGGTTAATCTAAAAAAACATTTTCACAACAGGATCACACTCCTAACTATCTATAAGGTGTTTCAATTAAATTAGTCAACATTTATTAAGCATTTCACATTTACTAATTCTAAACTTGTTATCTTGACAGAGAAGTGGCGGCTAATCCCACCATCCTCCGTCACTTGCTCACACTAAATTTGGAAGCAAGTAGCCTCCAAGCCATATTTCCTCATTTCTCCCACAGGAGAAGGCAAAGAGATAAAAGTCAGCATAGGTAACATATCAAGTCCTTGTCTCTAATTAGTCAATCAGGTCTTTTGTTTTCTTTTGGACACTTTTGTCCATCTCTCTGTTTGCTGGACTCCTCTTTGTGGTTGAAAAGGCCTTTTATTGTTGTCTTGTTGATTATCTGGAACGTCTGGACATTCTAATTTGAGTATCTGGCACACTCCAGGAACATCTTGTGCTTCTCTGAGTGTGATGGTTTTCCCTTCGTGGTGTATGTGGAGAGCAAAGGGGAATCCCCATCTATATATGATCTGGTTCTTCCTTAGCATCTGAGTCAGAGGGCGTAGGGCAAATCTTTTTTGTAGTGTTTTTACACATAAGTCCTGATATAACTGTATAACAGATCCTTTAAATTTGAGAGTTGGGTTCTTCCTCGCCGCCATCATAATCTCCTCTTTTTCAGGAAATCGTAGTAGTTTAGTCATCACATCCCTTGGAGGGTCTGTATCTTTGGGCTTTGCTCTTAGAGCTCTATGAGCTCTTTCCATTTGGTATTTCCCCTCTTCTGAGGATCCTGTGATTGTTTGAAACAATTGTAGTAAATAAGCGGTTAGATCTGGTGTTGTTATGGACTCAGGAATGCCTTTCAGGCGAATATTACATCTCCTGCTCCTGTTCTCTAGATCTTCCAATTTATCGTTTACTTCCGCTAATTCTTGCTGCTGATCAGAGAGTTGTTGTCTAACTGTTGTTATATCTTCCTCCATGGACTCTTCTTTCTCCTCTAAGGTTTCGACCCTAGTGCCTAATTCAGAGATATCTTGCTTGATCTCAGATAAGCTGTTTGTAACTGTATTTTGAAGTGCGTCCATTTTCTCCCACATTTTATCAAAAATTGAAGTAATGTCTTGTTTAGAGACTAGGTGTTTGATATCAGCCTTAGTGATTGAGGTATCCGATCCATCATTTTTAATTGATTTCCCATCAGATTCCGTTTCCTCTTCTAGCACTACCTCTCCTTTTTCTTTTGTTTTATCTCCTTTAGTTGGTTTAAAGAAATCATGAGCAGCTTACTTGGTGTCATTTTATTGTGTCTCCTAGCTGCCATGCCGAGATTTGCAAAGTTTTCGTGTAAAAGTAAAAACACACACTTTTAAATTCTGTCTTCTCACTTCCACCTCAGCAGCCTGAGTCTGTAGCCCTATTACTTGGTATGTAATGGAGAAAGCGATGCACGTAATGTTCTTTAATATGTATGTTCCTTTCTTTCTTTAATAACATGCAAAATTCTTTAGCATCATATAGTAGCTTTTATTATTTTTGCTGTTGATGAGGAGTCCCCTTCTTTCATACTGACTTAAACCTGTGGTCTGTGAGGAAAAGTTAAACCATTATGTATGTCACGCTTCCTTTCCACCTTCCTGTTCTCCATGTGCTGCGCACATATTCCTAGAAGTATTTCCCCGTCGTGGCTATATCTTCTATGTTCATATCTTACAGATATTTCTGCACCAAGATAGTTGTATCCTTGTTGTTTAAGTAGCCCCAACTGTTAACTTTGCTACCCATGTGGCTCCCAAACACTTATGGCTTCCAACTGTATTGCTGCTGATCTTGGTGCCCTCTGTGTTATAGTGTGTCATTCGTGCAGGTGCTATTTATCTTACCGGAGCTTGTAGTTGAAGTCCCCCTTCTCAGAGATCTCTATTTTGCTTACTGCGTGGCTCCTCTCCTGTCCGGTAACTTATTTGGTTGCAGGCTTCTCTCTCACAGCGCCATTGTGCCGCACCTTTTCTGCTTATCAGCGTGGGTGATGTGCTCAGATAATATTAGGCAACCACTGAGGGCTACTTTAAATTGCTTTTAGTGCCGTTCTCTGTATTCTGTGTGTAGCTTACACTCATATTTTGCTTCAACTACACAGGGAGCTCTTTCTTCATGCCTGGCTTAGCTCCGCCCCCCTCAATGAGATTTTTAGGTTGGCAATGGCATTAAATATCTGCAATTCATTGCACAAATACATTTCTATGTTGCAAAAATTTAGTAGTTTTACAAAGTTATTCAGAAAGCCAAGAAAGGAATCAAGCTAAACATGTGTGCATGGGACATTCCTGCCATCTTGTCAAAGACTTGTTCTGACAGTGCACTGATGATTGTGAGGAGACTTGTTTAGACAGTACACTGATGATTGTGAGGAGACTTGTTCGGGCAGTACACTGATGATTGTGAGGAGACTTGTTCAGGCAGTACACTGATGATTGTGAGGAGACTTGTTTAGACAGTACACTGATGATTGTGAGGAGACTTGTTTAGACAGTACACTGATGATTGTGAGGAGACTTGTTCGGGCAGTACACTGATGATTGTGAGGAGACTTGTTCGGGCAGTACACTGATGATTGTGAGGAGACTTGT
This sequence comes from Bombina bombina, assembly GCF_027579735.1. Lineage (NCBI taxonomy): Eukaryota > Metazoa > Chordata > Amphibia > Anura > Bombinatoridae > Bombina > Bombina bombina. Next base: position 1,056,594,102 of record NC_069501.1, on the reverse strand, counting down.
TCGGGCAGTACACTGATGATTGTGAGGAGACTTGTTCGGGCAGTGCACTGATGATTGTGAGGAGACTGGTTCGGGCAGTGCACTGATGATTGTGAGGAGACTGGTTCGGGCAGTGCACTGATGATTGTGAGGAGACTGGTTCGGGCAGTGCGCTGATGATTGTGAGGAGACTGGTTCGGACAGTACGCTGATGATTGTGAGGAGACTTGTTTAGACAGTACGCTGATGATTGTGAAGAGACTTGTTTAGACAGTACGCTGATGATTGTGAGGAGACTGGTTCGGGCAGTGCGCTGATGATTGTGAGGAGACTGGTTCGGACAGTACGCTGATGATTGTGAGGAGACTGGTTCGGACAGTACGCTGATGATTGTGAGGAGACTTGTTTAGACAGTACGCTGATGATTGTGAAGAGACTTGTTTAGACAGTACGCTGATGATTGTGAGGAGACTGGTTCGGACAGTACGCTGATGATTGTGAGGAGACTGGTTCGGACAGTACGCTGATGATTGTGAAGAGACTTGTTTAGACAGTACGCTGATGATTGCGAGGAGACTTGTTCGGGCAGTTCACTGATGATTGTGAGGAGACTTGTTCGGACAGCGCACTGATGATTGTGAGGAGACTGGTTTGGACAGCACACTGATGATTGTGAGGAGACTGGTTTGGACAGTGCACTGATGATTGTGAGGAGACTGGTTTGGACAGTGCACTGATGATTGTGAGGAGACTGGTTCGGACAGTACACTGATGATTGTGAAGAGACTTGTTTAGACAATGCACTGATGATTGTGAGCAGACTTGTTTGGGCAGTGCACTGATGATTGTGAGGAGACTTGTTTGGGCAGTGCACTGATGATTGTGAGGAGACTTGTTTGGGCAGTGCACTGATGATTGTGAGGAGACTTGTTTGGGCAGTGCACTGATGATTGTGAGGAGACTGGTTCGGACAGTACACTGATGATTGTGAAGAGACTTGTTTAGACAATGCACTGATGATTGTGAGCAGACTTGTTTGGGCAGTGCACTGATGATTGTGAGGAGACTTGTTTGGGCAGTGCACTGATGATTGTGAGGAGACTTGTTCCCTGTGCGTTTTGTGCTTCATTTGAAAACAATCTTGGAAAACAAAATAGAATCTCACTTCACACTGCCTTACAGTAGTAACACTTGTCAATTCTACATGTTAACTGTAATGGATACCTTAGTTACCCAATTTATAAGCAATATGTGCCTCCCAGACAATGGTCATAGATCATTCTATGTGTGTATTTCATGAAGTAATACTCTTCTAAATTCAAGATATTTATGAGTTTATAAGGCTATAGTTAAATGTAATTGAATTTCACTGGTTTCCATTTCCTTACTAAGATATGTTTTTACTCTTCCTAATTATGTTATGTTGCATTTGCTGTGGAATGGGAAACTTTTTCGGATGGGTACCGTGGTAAATCCACCTTAAATAGTTGACACCTCATATATAACTGCTCTCCAAAATTCTGCTATGTTTGGGCATTACCACCATGTATTCCTGTGGCCCCCCACATTTCACTTTTCTGGATACTGAGCATCAAATTATATTTTAGGAATTTGCAAAGACTCAATGTACTTGGTATCTTGTTTCAGTTCTCCACTCATCTCTCAATATAAAGTGTGGGATCCTTCCCGGACTTGTTTGTTGTGGAGGACTCACATAGTTGTTCAAAGGAGGTTAGTGTTGTAAGTAGGTTTTGCTAATCGGGCTATCTGGTTAGAGAAAACTGACTGATAATATAGAAAACAGTACTTAAAGGAACATGAAAACCTAAAATGTTTCTATTATGATTAAGATAGCGAATACAATTTTAAACAACTTTAAAATGTACTTCTATTATCAAATTTGCTTCATACTCTTGTATCCTTTGTTGAAGGGAACAGCAAAGCACTACTATGAGCTAGATTAACGTACCTGGTGAACCAATGAGGAGGCATATATGTGCAGTCACCAATTTGAGCTAAATCCCAGTACTGCCTGGCTGCTTCTGAGCCTACTTAGGTATGCGTTTCAACAAAGGATACCAAAAAAAAACTAAGTAAATTGGATAATAGATGTAAATTGGAAAGATTTGTGGGGGGGGGGTTTTGTTTGTTTTTTAATTTTGCATACTCCATCTGAATTATGAAAGTTTATTTTTGACTTTACAGTCATTTTTAAATATTCCCATTCCTATCTCTTGCAACTGCTGTGGTGTAAATATTTTTTTTCTTCTGAGCCTAACTAATTGGGCTTGTAGTGTTCAATGAGTACTCTTACTTGCCCTCCCAATGCAGCCCATTTCTGGGGGGAATTCTATGTTGTCTAACAACAACAGAGTTATTAAAGCTGGTATTCTAGATCAGATATGGGGACATTCAACCAATATTTTGTTCCACTCTCTCTAAATGTTTCATTTATAATCACATTGGTAGTTTTCATCACTGAGCTCACAGTACAAGGTTTTTATCGGTTTGATTTCCTCTAGGCAGTGGTACATCCAAGAAGCTGGCAAAAAGAAATGCAGCTGCTAAAATGCTTCTCCAAATCCACAAGGTGCCTGCAGAACATAGAGAAACTGGGGATCCAGAACCGGAAGAGGATCAGTTTTCTATGGTGAGTGTATTGGCTTTCTCTGTGATCGTCATAGCACTCTACTCTCTAATATTGCTTTTGTTGATGGGAGACATTTTAAAACAATGTACATAAAGTTAAGGAAAAATGTACTAGTCCTTAAAGGGACACTATACCCAAACATTTTCTTTCATGATTAAGGTAGAGAATATAATTTTAAACAACATTCCAATTTACTTCTATTACCTAATTTGCTTCATTCTTTAGATATACTTTAATGAAGAAATAGCGATGCACACGGTGAACCAATCAGAGGAGGCATCTATGTGCAGCTACCAATCAGCAGCTACTAAGCATATCTAAATATGCTTTTCATCAAAGAATATCAAGAGAATGAAGCAAAATAGATAATAGAAGTAAATTAGAAAGTTGTTTATAATTGTATGCTCTGTCTAAATCATGAAAGAAAAAATTTGGCTTTCATGTCCCTTTAAGGGACAATAAACATTAATGGACTGGATACAGCATGACATTTTAAAGGGATATAAAAACCCACATTTTTCTTTCGTTATTCAGATAGAACATACCATTTCAAACAACTTTACATTTACTTCTATTATCAAATTTTCTTCGTTTTCTTGTTATCCTTTGTTGAAAAGCAGGTAGTGTGCACGTGTCTACATCATTATATGGCAGCCGTTTTCCAACAATGTTATACATTACCAAGTGCACTAGATGGCAGCACTATTTCCTGTAATGTAGTGCTTCAGGCATGTGCACTCTACCTACTTAGGTATCTCCTAAACAAAGAATGAAATGTGAACAAAGCAAATTTGATATGAGAAGTAAATTGGAAACTTTTTAAAGTTGTATTCTCTATCTAAATAATGAGAGAATTTTTTTTGAGTTTCATGTCCCTTTAAGCAGGTTCCCATTTTACTTGTGTTTCTAATTTGGTGTGGTTCTCTTGGTATCCTAGGCAACCGCAGAAGCATACACGCGTCTTAAGCCATCTGGCAGCACTGTTTGGAACAATATTTATAGCAGTGTTATACGTGGTTGCAAACACTGCTGCCATAGACTTCTAAAGACATAGGCTTATAGGAGAGTGCACAACTAACTTTACTCTTCAACAAAGGATACCAAAGGAACAAAGCAAATTTGATAATAGAAGTAAGTTAAAAAGTTGTATAAAATGTCATGCTCTATCTAAATCATAAATGTTTAGTGTCCCTTTAAACAGTAAATAATTACAATCTATTCAAAGGAAACAGCCTGAGAATATGTGAATGGATTTTTTTATTTTATTTATTATATCAGTTGTTTCAATATTGAAAAAATAACTATCTAAAGTTTTCATTCCTATAAAGTAAAAAGTCAACACCATGTTGTAACCAAAGTTTTTATTTTCTATTCTCTTTTGCTGAGGACATTTAGGGCTAAGTGTAGCGCTATTTTAACGTGAGTCCGTAAAGGGGCAAATTTGCCTGTTTATGGGAGCACGTTAAATAACCAGCCATTACAGGTTAGACCTCTGGTAAATTAAAAAAATATGTGCCCCAATTAGCCCCCAAAATAAAGATGACTGTTCCTTTATTAAAAACAATATGAGCATCTTCTTTCTTTTTTTTTTTTTTTTTATTATATAAGGGGTTATATGTGGGGGGTTAAAAAACTGTTTTTTAAATATAGGCTTATATACATTATATATTTATGTGTTAATATGTGTATATACACATATAAACACATACATATATATGTATATATTCATATACATAAATGTTTTTAATTTGCTGCCCAATGCTGTGCGACTTTACCCCCTGCGCCGCACTAGGTTCTTTAGTGTGTCTCGCGGCATGAGAACGAGGCTCCCATTGGAGCTTATGGAAGTGCGCTCTCATGAGCGCAAGGCTTCCAGGCAATGCAAACATTTGCGTGCACTGTTATTACTGAGTGGAGCGCAAATATTGCACTCCACTTGTAAACTAGGCCTAAGAGACTGATATAAAAGCTGGGAGGCTAATTACAGAGAAAAGGAGCAGTGTTCAGTTTTCAATGTAAGTGGGGGTTTCAACAAGAAAAAGCAGCTATTTCAAATGACAAAACATGTTTGCAAACCATTTAATACTCTACAACAAGAAAAATAGATTATTGGGTACACATTAAAGTTGAGACAATTTTACAATACACAGTCTCTTTAAAGTATTTACATATAGTTAAAGAGACATTAAACACTAAATAAATACTAGATAGAATTATGCATTCAAAGAAAAGATTAGCCTGAGAATAACATGTAGATGTATGTTTTTAAACTTTCATTAGCTGTTTAAACATTGACAAAATAAGTGTAAAGTTTTAGTGTCTATAAAACAATGGGCGCTGCCATGTTGTAACTTGGGTTACCTTCTCTGCTGTGGCCAATTAGAGACAGTTATAAATAGGTCACTAGAGTGTGCAGCCAATGGCTGTGTGGAATATAACAGTGTTCTGCACTTTCATTTCTAACAGGAACTGAAAAGCTCACAATTTTGGAATGGAATTACAGGAAAAGGGGGCAAAATAAATAATGAACGTATATTGCAGAGGTTTTTTTCTATATACAATTTATCATTATATATTACCATCTCAAATTGTTTAATGTCCCTTTAAGCTATTTCAAATGGCAAACAAGGTAAATTCTTTAGGCTGTTGAAACCACCACCTGTATTGAAAACTTAAATACTGCAATACTGACTATGTAAAAGCTATATAAACAAGAGACAGGAGCAGAGCTCAACCTATCAGGGGAGGGAAGGGGAGGGGATTGAGCCCAGGTCATCTGAAAGGGTGTTCCTGCTTACCTTAGTACATTGCCCATTTAAACCCTGGTGGTTACTTGATCACATAATCATAGCTTGCCTCAGCAGGGGATATATTATTAGAACAAGCTTTTAAATTTAATATAGTGACTCTTTTACATTTGTCCCAAATTGTCCTCAGCAGAAAAGATTATATTAGGGAAATCTAGTGATGGCTTCCTTTGTTTTATATAAATTAAAATTTTACACTTTATATCTATTATATTATTTAGTGTTTAATGTATAAAGTACATTTTAATAGCCTAGTGAATAAGTCAATTTGTTAAATAATGTTCATCTATAAAGACACACAAAATAAAAACATAGGGAAATTATCACTAGTTGAGTTGATTTTCAGATAGTTATGTTTGCTTTGAGACAGCAATTGTTAAGGTTACCAATGACCTACTTACAGCAAAATCAAAAGGCCACTTCTCTCTGCTTATCCTCCTTGATCTGTCTGCAGCTTTTGATACTGTCGACCACCCTCTTTTGCTCCATACCCTCCAATCCTTCGGCATCATGGCACATGTCTCTCTTGGTTCTCTTCTTATCTGTTTAACCGTACCTTTAGTGTAGCCTTCTCTGGGGCATCCTCTGCCCTGTTACCTCTTTCTGTTGGAGTACCGCAAGGCTCTGTCCTCGGTCCCCTTCTCTTCTCAATCTACACGTCCTCATTAGGTTCCTTAAAGGGACACTCAGGTTAAATTTAAATTTTCATGATTCAGATACAGCATGTAATTTTAAACAACTTTCCAATTTACTTCCATTAAAAAAATGTGCACAGTCTTTTATATTTACACTTTTTGAGTCACCAGTTCCTACTGAGCATGTGCAAGAATTCACAGACTATATGTATATGCATTTGTGATTGGCTGATTGCTATCACATGGTACAAGGTGAGTGGAAATAGACATAACTGAAATTTGTTAGAAAAAAAATCTACTCATTTGAAGTTCAGACTAAGTGCTATTGCATTGTATTGTTATCTTGCATTTGTTGATTATGCAAATCTAATGTGTTGACTGGTCCTTTAATAAAGTCTCACGGGTTTCATTATCATTTGTATGACGACGATACCCAAATCTACCTCTCTGCACCAGAACTACCTCCTTCCTTGCTAACCCGTGTCACTTACTGTCTCTCTCATATCTCATCTTGGATGTCCTTTCACCACCTCAAGCTAAATCTCTCCAAAACTGAGCTCCTTATTTCCCTCCCTTCTTCCAAAATCTCCACCCCCATGTCTCTAACTGTTGATAACTCCATCATTACCTCAACCTCACATGCCTGATGTCTTGGGGTCACACTGGACTCAGATCTTTCGTTCACTCCTCACATTCAGTCCTTGGCTAAAGCCTGCCTCTTTCACCTTAAAAACATCGCTAAAATTAGACATTTCCTTACACAAGACACAACAAAGATTTTAATCCACTGTCTCATCCTTTCCCGTCTCGACTACTGCAACTCTATCCTCTCTGGTCTCCCTAGCTGCTGCCTAGCTCCTTTACAATCCATAATGAATGCCTCTGCCAGGCTCATCTTCCTTGCATGTCACTCTTCATCTGCCGCACCTCTCTGCCAATCCCTTCACTGGCTTCCTCTTGCCTCCAGGATTAAACACAAAATTCTCACTCTGACACACAAAGCCCTCAATTTCACTGCTCCCTCCTACATCTCAGAACTTGTCTCCAGATACTCTCCCTCCCGTCCCCTTCGCTCCGCTTATGATATCCTACTCCCCCTCCTCACATTCCCGTCTTCAAGAATTCTCCAGATTGGCTCCCATCTTATGGAACTCTCTGCCTCACTCCACAAGAATCTCCCCTAGTTTTAAAAGCTTCAAGTGCTCCCTGAAGACTCTACTATTCAGGGACGCTTACAACCTACACTAATCTTCCTATCTCCACTGCTATCCCCTAAAATCCCATAGCATGTAAGCCTATGAGCCCAGCTGTTTGTAGTTCACCTTTATAAGAGCCGACTACAACAATGCAACTCTCTGCAGGACCCTCTCTCCCCATTTGATCCCTGTAATCGTTTTTATATACCACCTATGTTCATAGCGCTGCAGAACCTGTTGGCGCTCTACAAATACCTTATAATAATAATTTGATGCCCTCCGGGCACCAGTCCTATTCACATGAAACACGTACAGAAATAGTGACACAGTGAAGCATGTCGGGAACAGACCATATGTGGTCAGAGTATGTGGTATTGTGAGCTTTGTAAATCTGGATACAAGTATTTATGGCAATAGTTATGAAGGTTAGCCCTAAAATTAGAGCTTGTTGCTCTTTTTTGTATTAATCAGAAAACAACTTCTATGTAGCCTGATTAAACAATATGAGACATTTAATATATGATGAATTTTAGTATTAACTACAAACTTATGTGTTAATAGAAATAAGCATATAATGATGAGATACATTTCATATGTTCAATATATATCGAATGGAAGCCACAGAAGGAGTAGATATACTGACATGATCTGAATCAGTAACGATAGTAACAAAAATAGAACTCCTTTACTTCACGCAATCACACACATCCTAAAATATTTACAAGTTCAGACACTCCGCAAACATACATTGTTTGTTTGTAATGAATATTGCATATAATGGGATTTGCCCAATAATTCGGAATGGTGACAACAATATGCAGGTAAGAAGCTTAAAGGCTTTAGTTAGGTTCGTGTACGTTACCACCTTAGGGACCGTGAGTGTTCCGTTACCGCATTGGGAGCTCCGTGTCTGGGAGAGGCAGCGTGTGTGAGTGCGGCTTACTTCCGGGTAGCGGTAAAAAAGTAGATCCGGTCGTTCAGTGATCCAGACTCGGTAATAACAAAGTTGCAACAAAACATATGAGAATCAAAAAGGTAACAAAAGTAATCTTTGGAACGATACTTAGCACAGAATACAAGTGATAGGAGACCTGAAATAGGAATAGCTACATCAGAGTAGGTATGACTTCAATAATCAGGCAGTAAATGAATGCAACAGGTAGTCCTTAAATAGGAAAGAGATCAGATAGGAGGAGTTAGAGTTAAAGGTATACCACATCTCCCCCCCTTCAAGGAAGCACCCCAGGGGATTCCAAACTAGGTTTCTCAGGATAGCGGCGATGAAAATTCCGCAGAAGACGGGGAGTGCGAAGATCAGAATGAAGTTGCCAAGAGTTATCCTCTGAACCATAACCCTTCCATTTCACAAGGTACTCCAACCTCCGTCTATGGATCCTAGAATCCAACACGGCTTCAACCTCATACTCTTCTCGATCATCAATGACTATCGGAGGTGGTTTAGACAAGGAGAGGGACTGAGGTGAAGGAAGATATGGCTTCAGCAAAGAGACGTGGAAAGAGGGGTGAATCTTAAAATCCTGAGGAAGCTCCAATCTCAAAGCATTTGGGTTGATTATTTTAGACACTTTAAAAGGACCCAAATATTGATTAGCTAGCTTTTTGCTAGGAACGGAAAGTTTAAGATTCTTTGTTGATAGCAGAACCAAATCTCCAACTTGATAGGTAGGACCTGTTGTATGATGGGTATCATACAACCTCTTCTGATATTCTTTGGCTTCTGAAAGATGTTTTTTCAGGATGTCCAGCCTTTCATGTAAATTATTCGCAAAATCCAATGCAGAGGGTGAGTTTACTTGTTGAGAACTCAAAGAGATGGTGGTAGGATGATATCCATAAGTAACAAAGAATGGGGATAATTTAGTTGATGAAGAAGTGGTATTATTATAACAGAACTCTGCCAAAGGTAGATAAGATGACCAATCATCCTGAAGATGAGATATGTAGCAGCGAAGATATTGCTCAAGGGTTTGGTTAAGTCGTTCTGTGAGACCATTTGTCTGGGGGTGAAATGCAGTCGAGTATCTTGAATCAATCTGAATTAGCTTGCATAAAGATCTCCAGAAATTAGAGGTAAACTGAGTACCACGGTCAGTTATAATAACTAGGCAATCCATGTAAGCAAACTATATTGTCTAAGAAAACATGAGCTGTTGTGAAAGCTGTAGGCAGACCTTTTAAAGGAATGTAATGAGCCAGTCTTGTTAAATGGTCAATGACAACTAAGATAGTATTGTATTGATGGGATTCAGGTAATTCAACAATAAAGTCCATTGATATGGTACTCCAAGGTTTGTCAGGAATAGGCAGAGGTGACAAAAGACCTGATGGTCTTTTGTGAACTAACTTATTTCTGGCGCAGGTATCACAATGTTTTACATAATTTGTTATATAAGCATCCATGAGTGGCCACCAATAATTTCTCCTAGTTAGGTCAATACTTTTAGAAATACCTGGATGACCCGCAAGAGTCCCATCATGGGTTTGTTTGAGGATGGAAGATCTCATCTGTTGGGGAATGTAAAGTTTAGAATTATGGTAAAAAAGACCAGTATTGGAATCTTTCTGACAATCTATTCCATGTGGTGGTTCATGCTTTAATTCTTTTAATATATCTTCTTCCAAAGGTGTAAGTAAACCTATAATCTTTTCTTTTGGAATGATTTGGTTGATTTGATCTTGAGTGTCTTGATCATGTTGTCTAGAGAGAGCATCGGCTTTGGTATTCAAATGTCCTGGTCTGTATGTTAGAAGAAAATTAAAACGATCAAAAAATATCGACCATCTTGCTTGGCGTGCAGACAAAGTCTTACTTGTCTTCAGGAACTCAAGATTTTTATGGTCAGTAAAAATCTTAAAAGGCAGTTTGGAACCTTCTAATAAATGTCTCCAGTGTTCAAGGGCACGTTTTATAGCTAGAAGTTCTTTATCTCCTATGCTATAGTTTTTCTCAGCGCTAGTCAACATCTTAGAATAAAAAGCGATAGGATGAATCTCAGTCATGTTTTTATCCTGTTGTGACAATACTGCACCGATACCTGAGTCAGATGCATCTACTTCAAGAATAAATTCCAAATCAAAGTCTGGCATAGCTAAGATGGGTGCTGTGGTAAAATATTCTTTCAACTTGTTGAAAGCTTGATTTGCGGAATCTGTCCATTTAAATCTTTGTTTTTCACTAGTAAGGGCTGTTAATGGTTTAACGATTGAAGAGAAATTTTTAATAAACTTTCTATAAAAGTTCGCAAAACCAATGAAACGTTGTACAGATTTTGTTGAAGTGGGAGTAGGCCAATTTAAAATTGCTGATACCTTCTCCGGATCCATTTGTATCTTGTTGGGATTGATGATGTAACCCAAGAATTTTATTTCTGTAACATGAAAAGAACACTTTTCCAATTTAGCATATAATTTGTGTTCTTTTAAACGAGTTAACACCCAGCGTACATGTTTTTCATGTTCTTGTGGTGTTCTAGAATAAATTAGGATGTCATCAAGGTATATTATGACACAGACGTCAATAAGGTCTCGGAATATCTCGTTTATAAAAAACTGAAAAGTTGCTGGGGCATTACTCAGACCGAAAGGCATTACGTTATACTGAAAAAGGCCATATCTAGTCCGGAATGCCGTCTTCCATTCATGACCCTCTTTGATTCTAATCAGATTATAAGCCCCCTTTAGATCTAGTTTGGTGTAAATAGTGGCACCAGTTAGACGCTCCAAAAGTTCTGGTATTAAAGGTAAAGGGTATCTGTTTTTTATTGTGATGTTATTTAATGCCCTATAATCAATAATAGGTCTTATGGTACCATCCTTGTTTCTTACTAGAAACATTCCTGCAGCTGCAGGGGATGTGGAGTGTGAAATGAATCCCTTACGTAAATTTTCGTCTAGGTAATTTCTAATATATTGAAGTTCCTCTTGAGAGAGAGGATAGATCTTACCATGAGGGATTTTAGAACCAGGTATTATATCGATAGGGCAGTCAAAATCCCTATGGGGTGGAAGGTTTTCTGCCTCTTTTAAATTGAATACTTCTGCCAAATCCTGATAACACGAGGGTAAACCATTATCAAGTGACGCTATGGTTTGATGTGGATAACAAGTCTTTAAACAAAAGGCAGAATCTAATGTTACCTTACTTGAAACCCAATTTATGTTTGGGTTGTGTTTCTTCAACCAAGGATACCCTAAGATGAGAGTATGCTGATGTATGGATATGAGATCAAAAGATAAGTATTCAGTGTGTCCTTGGAATGAGGTTACAAGAAGGGGAACAGTATGATGTGTGATTGGTCCTTGTTCTATGAATGAACCATCTATTAACTTAATGGAGACAGGGTTTTGTTTGCATATAACTGGTATTTTATTTTTATATACATAGGTGGAATCAATGTAATTGCCAGATGCTCCTGAATCAATTAATGCCTTGGTTTGGATATTTTTCTGGTCCCACTGTAAAGAAATGGACAAAGTCATATGGGTATCATTTGTAATGCTGTAAATAAAGTCACTGGTTATTGTCTTACCATTCTTTTGTTTTTTTAACATAGGACAAGTGGATACTGAATGTTCCTTATGTGCACAATATAAACAGAGGTTTTCCAACCTCCTTCTAATTTTTTCCTCTGGTGGCAGAGGTCCTCTAAGAACTCCAATCTCCATGGGGGTAGCACTGCCATGAGCTCTGTCATGACTTGTAGTGACTTGGTAAGGTTTCCTGGATGGATTATCATAAGAGGCCCTCTCTGCTCTCCTTTCTCTCAAACGGCGATCCAAAGAGATGCTTAATTTGATAAGCCCCTCAAGAGTATCAGGAATCTCCAGACGTGAAAGTTCATCTTTGAGTGATTCAGACAACCCCAGACGATATTGATTCTTTAAACTGATTTCATTCCACTGAGATTCCTCTGCCCACATCTGAAACTCAGTGGTATAATCTTCCACATTTCTCTTACCCTGTTTTAAAGACCTTAATCTCGTTTCAGCATTTATTTGAGTATTTGAATCTTGATATAGACTAGTCAAAGCAGAAAAAAAATCCTGTAATGAATCTAAGATAGGGTTATTGTTTTCGAAAAACCTATTAGCCCAAGTCCTAGGTTCACCTTGTAAAAAAGATATTGTGGTACATACTTTAATCCGCTCAGTGTGATAAGTCTTAGGTCTAAGGGAGAATAATAAGTTACAGGCATTCTTAAATTCCCTGAACTCAGAACGTTTCCCTGAGAAGGGTTGTGGATAATTAATATGAGGTTCAGGTGGATCATGAGGTTTTTGTGAAACATAATCTTTAACTATAGTTTTAAGTGCAGCATTTTCAGTTTGCACTTCAGTTACTGCTCTTGCCAAATAATCAAGTTTGAGATAGACATTATTAAATTCCTTCTTTATTTCATTAGGATCCATAATAGTAAATGTTCCAATCAAAAAAGATTTTGATTGTCTTTTGGGCCTGATTATTATGTGGTATTGTGAGCTTTGTAAATCTGGATACAAGTATTTATGGCAATAGTTATGAAGGTTAGCCCTAAAATTAGAGCTTGTTGCTCTTTTTTGTATTAATCAGAAAACAACTTCTATGTAGCCTGATTAAACAATATGAGACATTTAATATATGATGAATTTTAGTATTAACTACAAACTTATGTGTTAATAGAAATAAGCATATAATGATGAGATACATTTCATATGTTCAATATATATCGAATGGAAGCCACAGAAGGAGTAGATATACTGACATGATCTGAATCAGTAACGATAGTAACAAAAATAGAACTCCTTTACTTCACGCAATCACACACATCCTAAAATATTTACAAGTTCAGACACTCCGCAAACATACATTGTTTGTTTGTAATGGATATTGCATATAATGGGATTTGCCCAATAATTCGGAATGGTGACAACAATATGCAGGTAAGAAGCTTAAAGGCTTTAGTTAGGTTCGTGTACGTTACCACCTTAGGGACCGTGAGTGTTCCGTTACCGCATTGGGAGCTCCGTGTCTGGGAGAGGCAGCGTGTGTGAGTGCGGCTTACTTCCGGGTAGCGGTAAAAAAGTAGATCCGGTCGTTCAGTGATCCAGACTCGGTAATAACAAAGTTGCAACAAAACATATGAGAATCAAAAAGGTAACAAAAGTAATCTTTGGAACTATACTTAGCACAGAATACAAGTGATAGGAATAGCTACATCAGAGTAGGTATGACTTCAATAATCAGGCAGTAAATGAATGCAACAGGTAGTCCTTAAATAGGAAAGAGATCAGATAGGAGGAGTTAGAGTTAAAGGTATACCACAGAGTAACACTTGTAGGGATAAACAGAGTGGGGCACTGTTCTTGATAACCTTTGGTTTTGGGGTGGTATAGATCATGATTTTATTTACTGTCAAAATATGTTGGCATGGGGGGGGGGTGGAGCCAAGCCGTGCAGGGACATGGCCGCACAGTAAAAGAGCTCCGTATCAGCCTTCACTCTTAGCTCCTAATATATGATCAGGAAATAAGCTCAGATGGTCAGGACTAGATCTGGAGGATAACTTATTAACAGTCTATCAACACTACAGCCCCGATTTGTTGCGAGTGACCTGAGGAAACTGCCCAACTTGTTGGGCACATTCAGTAATGGCGCCATTGCTGTCCCACTGAGCCGCATATCAAATCCCCCCTGTGGCTCCTACCGCGCTATAACTCCCTTACAGACAGCTAAGTACAGGACTATTGCCCCAAAGATATCTCTCTCCTGTTGCCGGGGGCCGAGGGAGACCGCCGGAATTACTCTGCTTACTTGTGAGGCAGCGCCATCATAGACCAGCTGATTCGCGGGAACGGAATTCCTCCACGGTCTCTGCCGAGGAACACCTGCCACACAAACAGCGGAGGCCAAGGGTCTGTCCAGAGTTTTTCACCCTACCGCCTGGCTCACAGAGAGGCAGTCTCCCGCATACCAGCCTGCACTGCTTACACTGGCGATCCACGCCGCGCACGTGGTTTAACTGCTGGTCTCACGCGACCAGTCTCTGACAGAGGTAAAACTCTTCCTTGTGCAGGTAACAGTTGGGTACTCTCTCCCCTGGAGCTGTCCAACCCAATCCGGACGTTTTGCTCCCAGGGTAAAAGTGTGCAGGTTTACCGGGCTGCCGGTGGCTTTGTGGGCCCATCCTTGAGACTTATAGTTGCAGCCAAAGTTTAAACGGAGATCCCTCCCAGCAGCACAACCACGTAAACACGATAAGCTCTCTGCCTGGCCTTCAAGCAACATACATAAACCACCCTTTCCACACAGTAATCTTGCTGTTTATACTGGGCCACTTCAGAAAGAGCCCCATTTTAGCTAGCGGTAAAGGTCCATGATGACCCCAAAAAAGGACAAAAATTAGATAAACCAACAAAAAATTTGTCTCAGACCCCATCGGTGTCCTCCTTCGTTCATTCCACTGACACTGCTCCTATGGCGTCGGGGGGGGGGGGGGTGCCTGACCCACTGGGTCCCCCATGCTCTGCGGAGCCAGTAAACCCCCACCAGGATTCATTACAGGCCATCCAGGTGAAGCTTGCTTCTCTACCATCTAAATCAGATTTGGAGTCACTAAAATAGTTTATTAAGGAGGAGATTAGAGACCTTAAGAGGGACCTTAATGAGATGGGGGCATGAATGGAGTACTTGGAGGAGGGCCAGGAAACTAAACAATTTGGTCAGCGCCAATACGCAGCAAATCTCAATCCAGGACTCCATGGTACAGTCCCTTCAGGACAAAGTGGAGGACTTGGATAACCGGGGTCGTAGGAACAATTTGAGACTCTGCGGCATTCCAGAAGATGTACCCCAGGAACAACTTAAAACCTATCTTGTAGGCCTCTTCCAGCACCTCTCTCCTACCTCTCCACCGCTGCTGAACGAAGACATTGATAGGGCCCACAGGGCTCTACGTCCTCTTCCCACTTCCCATTGCCACCACGGGATGTTATTGTTAGATTCCTACGCTTCACTACTAAAGAAACCATTTGGCAGGCGGCTAGGACAAGACAATCTATATCATATCAAGGTCACTCGCTTCAGATATATCAAGACCTCAGCCCCCTAACAATTCAAAGGCGTAAGGAAATCAAGTTCATCACAAGCGCCCTACAGGAACGTGGTATCAAGTACCGTTGGGGATTTCCTTTCAGTCTCATCATAAACCACAATGGCTCACAAATTATTTACAAGGACTACAGAGACCTTGAACATCTTTCCAGGTCCCTAAACATTCCATTTCACTCTCCAACCGAAGCAAACGTTCTATCTCCCTCTGCGCCAGCAGAGCCTGGACTTTCGCGTCCATTGGAACAGAGACCCCAGTGGCAGAGAGTTCAGCCAAAAAGAAGAAAAATGGATAAAACATCAACGAGAGAAGATGTACCACCTCCATGAACCAACACCTCCACCAGGTTTCATAACCCTTTTCTATTTAGTATGACCCCTGGTCTGGAACTTTCCTGGATCAATCATGCCTTATGGGACACAAGTTAACAACCTTGGGTGTCTTAATTTCCCTTTTGCCTCTTCTACTGCAGTGGTGGCAGACATATGAAGGTTGGACTTACCCTGGTAATGTATTGATTTCTGTCATAGTTTCTCTAATTTGACATGCTCGTTAAAAATATTAATCACGTAATTTACCAGGTCACAAGTTGAAATGTTGAACTCTAACGCACCTTTCCTATACTGTTATGCTGTAATTTTGTTAACTGGGTATAATGTTTAAGTTTTCACATGTGCTATTGTACAACCCGCTATGATTCTGTGCCTTTGTGCTAATCCAGTGTGACCCCTGGTCCAGAATATACTTGACTAATTGTACCTTACTGAACACGTGTAAACAACTCTAGGTGCCACAATCTAGCTTTTGCTTCTGCTGTAACAGCGGTGGCAGATAAATGAGGGTTGGACTCACTTTCGCAATGTATTGATCCTTGATACGGTTTCTTTAATTTGACATGTTTATAAAATGTTTTCACTACATAGTATATTAGGACAGAAATTGAAAAATTTAACTCTTATGCCCCTTCCCTAAACTGTTATGATGTAACTTTGTTTACTGTTCATAATGTTTAAAGTTCTAACACATACCATTGTATACTCTGTTGAAATAATATATTCCAATGATTTAGGCCCGCGCAGTCACCGGGGGTAACTAAATGACTATCCCTTGGGCAGCCATACTATACTATACTGCCTTATTTATAACGCACACTATTTCCCTGGCTGGGTCTAGCGCCCTAAGTGATGAAAGTGGACAAACTTGTGTAACCTATTCCCTGCTCAGAGCTGGGGTACAGGCCTTAACCATAACCTTGTCACCTACCCTGATCCCAATAGTCACGCAGCTCAGTCAGGGGCTTCCCTGATAGCCTGCCAGACGGCTACATAAACTACCTACCCGTGACAACAATCCCAGCTATACACGTAGTTAAGATATATCTGTCCCCCACCGACCAGCCTAGGGATTTTCTAGTATAAGGCCACCTCAATAGTATACATGACTGCCTTGGTTTCATCCATTATTCCCAGGGAGAAAGGTACCCTCTTCGGATTTATCCTCTTACTAAAATATTTTACACGCCTGATTATTGAGTAAAACATTAATCGTTTAATTGCCCAATCCTGATATCAATCGATTACAATATAACCTAAGAGTATGATAGGCGATACTCTTCCCTCCTTGTAAGGTGTATAGCAGAATGACTCGTACACTTATTACAATAGTTATTGTTATCATTGTGTTTTTTTATGTAATTTTGCATTTATTCAACTTTTAGTTTGCGTTTCTTGTTTTTTTATTTTATCCCTCTGTCCAGTCTCAGGAGCCCCACCCCCATTTTGGGGGAAGAATGTTACTAAGCTTCACGCACTAGTTGATCTTTCTTACCTCTAAGCTAATGAATAATTCACTCACTAAAATTCAGTTTATCTCCCACAATGCCAAAGGTCTCAACAGTCCTCAAAAACGGTCGCTGGCCCTAAGAGATTATAGGAGACACAAGGGTGACATTCTCTTTATCCAAGAGACCCACTTTAAAAGGGGACATGAACCCAAATCTAGTTTCCAAAAATTTGGACAGAGCATTTTCTCCTCTCACACCACTAAACACAACGGGGTTGGGATTCTAGTGAATAGAAGTCTACCTTTTGTGGTGTCCTCCTCCCACAAAGATAAAGAAGGAAGATACTTAATCCTAGTGGGATTTCTCTATCATAAGCCTATAACATTAGTGAATTTGTACGCCCCAAACATGAGCCCTGCTCCCTTCTTTCACCAGCTTAGTAAAAAAAATTTAGAAGTAGCTAAGGGCGGCCTAATCTTAGGGGGTGATTTCAATTTGGCATTTGATCCAGCACTGGATTGCTCAACTGGCTCGTCCTCTACACCAAACAAGACATTAAAGCAAATTAAACATTCTCTTTCACACTTAGCAATACACGATACGTGGCGCCTTCAGCACCCATATGACAGAGACTTCACATTTTACTCTAACCCTCACCAACTATATACAAGAATAGATTACATCTTTGCGGACATATCCAGCTTTTCTTCCATTGTTTATGCTAATATAAACCCCATAACGTGGTCGGATCACGCCATTATAAGTTGCCAGTTCCACTGGCGTCCCATTGACCCTTCCACTTCTCAGTGGAGATTTGATGAATCCCTCCTCAGAGACCCCCAGTCATTCATACAGGTACAAAAGACATTGATTGACTGCTTCCAAAGGAATGATACCCCCGATGTAGACATACACCATATATGGAATGCTCATAAATGCGTTCTACGAGGGGAACTAATTGCGCTTAAGGCTGCGAGAAGGAAACAGAATATATACCTTAATTCTCTCCTAGAAGACATTGCCAAACTGCAGGACCTACATAAAACATATCCCACAAATACATCCCTGACAGATAGCATTACCCATAAAAGAAACCAACTTCGTGTGTTTTTGGGCACTGAGGCCAAGAACAAAGCTTTATACCTCAGAAAAGTTTATTACGAAGGAGCAAATAAGCAAGGTAGGATGCTAGCCCGCCAGCTTAGGAAACGAACAAATAAACAATGCATAATGGGAATTTGTGACTCAGACGGGGCTAGGAAGTCTAATCCACAGACATCACACAGGCTTTCAGGGACTATTACAATAACCTTTCCAATATAAGACGAGGTTCAGTTGATCCTCACCCGACAGATGTAGCAACCTATCTTAATGACATCAACCTCCCTAAGTTGTCCGTGGAGCAACGGGATGAACTAGATGCTCCATACTCTGAAGAGGAGCTACTGGCCGCTATCTCTTCTCTCCCTTCTGGTAAAGCTCCTGGTCCAGATGGCTTCGGGAACTCTTACTACACACAATTTAAAGAAATCCCCAAACCTAACAAATCCCCAGACCTAGTCACCAATTACCGCCCGATTTCACTTATTAATACAGACTTAAAGATTTACGCAAAAATAATAACGATCCGTCTCAACCGAATCCTTCCCACCCTTATACATAATGACCAGGTCGGTTTTGTCCCGGGACGAGAAGCGAGAGATAATACGGTACATAATATACATTTAATCTGGCATGTTACAAATAAAAATATCCCTACCACATTTATCTCAACGGACGCTGAAAAAGCTTTCGACCGGGTTAACTGGTCCTATTTAAGAGCTTCCCTGGAGGCTTTTGGCTTCAGCTCCATTACTTTAAAACGGATATTTGCTTTATATACCTCGCCTAGCGCCCGTATTTTAGTAAACGGCTCCTTATCCACCCCAATTGATATTAAAAATGGCACACGTCAAGGCTGCCCCCTCTCTCCCCTGTTATTTGCCCTATTTATTGAAACCTTGGCCTCAAAGATTAGAAATACGCCGGAAATTCGGGGTGTTGCAGTGGGGGGGGGGAAGTGTACAAGGTGTCGCTATTCGCTGATGACATCTTGTTCACCCTGACTAAACCTGAAACATCAATTCCCCTGCTACTGTCTGAGTTCTCCACCTTTAACAAACTCACAGATTTCCTTGTTAACCAGAATAAATCTGAAATCCTAGCCCTTGGTCTCCCTGAACGCTCCATAAGCCTAATTAAAAACAGCTGCCCTCTAAAATGGTGTTCAGGAGCACTTAAGTATCTGGGCGTCTATCTCCCTAAATCCACGGATAACTTATTTCAGGTTAACTATATACCTATCAAAACAGAAATAATGCGTGACCTCCCATCTTGGGGCTCAAAGAAACTCTCATGGTGAGGCAGGATCAACACTATAAAAATGAATATTTTTCCGAGACTGTTATACATCATGGGGGCGGTGCCTCTGCCTCCCAGATACCTATCCCAAGTACAGAGTTTAATTAGCACTTTTGTGTGGAAAAAGAAACCACCTAGAATAAACGAAACCATCATGTCATTATCACGTGAACATGGTGGATTGGGATTGCCCGATTTGGAGAGATATAGACTGTCTGTCTGTATTTCTGCAAAGAATCTGAGATTGGAGGGTGGCTGGGGGGCAGAGGAGATGGGTCCGACTTGAAGAACAAATAAACCCAGACTTCCCACTAGCTACTCTATGCTGGAGCCCCAACTTTCATGAGAGAATTAAAATGCTCCCTAATCCAATCACAAAAGAGACCTTCGCCCCATGGGACATAGCCTCTCATCACCATTCTTGCTTATCCTCTAACCCCGGCCCCTTGACCTCCCTACTGCATAACTCCGACTGGGCACGTAACTGGTTTTCCTTTCGAAGACTTCAAAACTACATAACCACACACAAACATAAAAATAATATGATTTGCCCCCCCCCTATTAACATTGAGAAACTATACCTTATAAATTCGCCAATAAAACACTCTCTCCGCTATATATAAAATTCTTACCCAACCTCTACCGGGAAACCGACCGTATTCTATAGAGATGTGGGAGAGAGAACTGGGTATAGTTATTCTTCCTCAAATGGCGACTAATATATTCCTTAACACTAAAAAGTCCTCCACTTCAGCATCTGTTCTAGAAACTAACTATAAAATCTTGCATTGCTGGTACTTAACCCCACGGAAGATGTATCGGCTATACCCTAACACTAACAATAAATGCTGGAGATGCGGCCATGTGGGGAGCGGCATGGGTCTTATGTGGTGGTGGTGTTCGCAAATAAATCATTTCTGGTACGAGGTTATAGATGAGGTTGGAAAAATATTACATATGACCTTACCACCAGACCCCCTAATATGGTTACTAAACCGGTCTGTCAAGTTGCCGCTCAAGTCCCTCCTTCCCCTATTCCGTATATTTACAAACAGTGTAAAAATGATAATAGCCAGGTACTGGAAGGCAAGGGATGTTCCCACCTTGGAAATGTGGAGAGCTAAAGTATCCGAACTATTAGAGCTAGAAGAGTATTCCGTTTATAAGAAAGGGAACACGGATAGTTTTATAACGATCCAAGCAATTTGGGATGAATATAACAGAACACAGAGACCTCCTTTAAGGCAATCGTGGGTAATCTGAACTTTCTATAGAATAAAATAGTAAATTTTTTCTTTATTTTTATCTTCTTTTCTCATTTCACCATTATAAATTTCACCCCGAGACTGGACATACCCCCCTCCCCCCCCTTTTTTCTTTTGCTACACAGCTACTCTCCTAATATTTTACGAATATACCTAGTTTTTCAAATGTATTACAAAATTGTTTGGATCTGTACCACTTTCTGAGACATTGTAAATGTAATTATATTTGCATACTGTATGTGGATGTTGTAAGTTGTGTACAGATTCAACGTTAATAAAAGAATTTAACTAAAATATGTTGGCATAATTGTATGGGGTACAGAATCTGTAATGGCACAAAAGAGTTGTGCATGATGGCTAGGCAAAGTTTGCTTTGTGCCAGAGTAATAATATAAAGTGACCTGCTGTAGCAGCCTCATTTAAAAAAAAAAAAAAAGAAAAGGTTTGATTATTAATAATTATCAGATCAGCCCATACCCATGCCAGCACTTAGATTAGACCCTGGCCTATGCCCACTATTTACATCTGTTAGAGGGCAGTTAATTGGGCATTCAAGCATTGAAAAAGTAACAGCGGAGGTTGGGACTTGTGTGTGCAATTTCTATATGTTTGGCAGGTGAGTTTTTTTTTTATTACATGAGTGTGTAGATACATTTGCATGTACTGTAAATATTGCTCCGTGAAGTGAATACTGGATCCTTTATTTAGTTTTTCTCTTTGGCAGAACACTGGCACTAAGCTGGATGGTAACCGAGGTCGCGGTGCAATGTGCACATGGGACACTCTGCGAAATTCAGCTGGAGAAAAGATCCTACACCTGAGAAGTCATCCCCTGACAGTCCTGAGCTCTGGCTTCTGCACCGTCTTGCAAGATCTCTCTGAGGAGCAAAGCTTCCAGATTAGCTACTTAGACATAGGTGAGGAGGTTGGGAGGTCTAATTTGTTGAAGGAGCAGCAATGCACTACTGGGAGTGACAAAAGGCATATATTTGCAGCCACCAATCTGCAGCTTCTGAACCTACCTAGGTATACTTTTCAACAAATGATACAAAGAGATAATGAAATCACGTTTTTTTCTGAATCATGAATTGCATGAGCACAGGTGTATTGGGTATTTAAATGTTCTCATTCATGGATATCATTAAAGGGACATTAAACACTTACTACATGCTAGATAGAATGATGCATTCAAAGAAAAGAATAACATGTGGATGTATTTTCTTTCTTATGGCATGGAGAGTCCACAACGTCATTCTAATTACTAGTGGGATATTCAACTTCTGGCCAGCAGGAGGAGGCAAAGAGCACCCCAGCAAAGCTGTTAAGTGTAACTTCCCTTACCCATAATCCCCAGTCATTCTCTTTGCCTCTGTCAATGGAGGATGTGCGAAGATGATGTCTGAAGATATATAATTTATTTTATGGGTACTTTTCCCTGCAAGCAAGAATTGGGGTCTAGCTGTGTCCACGTCAATCTCTTTAGTAAGAGTAGTGGTGGCTTTTAGCAGTTAGAAGGCGGCAAAGTAGTCTTTGCTTTACTTCTAACACTTTTGCTACCCCTTTGCAGAAAGCCAGGGTTGGTTACTCTGTTTTTTCTTTTACTACAGGTCCATGACAGGGAGGGGAGTACCTGTCACACCTAAGTAACTTATCTGCCCTGCAGCTAGATCCACAGGTAAGTGCATTTGCCTTCTATGTACTAAAGGACAGCACTTCAGAGGTTTACCCTCAAGTGGATCTCTTTCTGGGACATAGCTATCCTTTTTATGGGGGTACATTTATGGGCAGTTTGTTACTGGTACATTGTATTTTTCTGTGAACACAGAGGGGCATTCCTTTATTCATGAAGGGAATCTGAGAGAGATTTATGTGATTAATATTAAGCTGAGTTTATCATTTTAACCTTCTATTACACTGACTGAAGGGGTTTTTAATAATTTTCCCGTTATTTGGAACCCATTTTCGGGTTATAGTGTTGTGTGTCAGTTGCTTTCTTTTTGAGCCGTAGACTTTGCACGCTTATAATCCTGTGGCGCAGCTTTAATTATCACAGTCCACTCACGTGACTCAGCTGTTGCCGTATAGTATATCAAGAGCGGTGCTTAGTCATTCTTGGAGCGTCGGCTTGGAACCTTATATTTGATGATCGGATCGTCTTCCAGGAGGAGAGCATCGCTGATATCAGCTGGAGGAGTTCAAGCAGTCTGAGGTTGTTTTTTAAAGTGGGATTTTTTTGTTATAGTTTAATAAACTTTTTCTAATAGTCTATTTAAAATTTTATTTTTATTTTTAATTTGTGGGTTCTGAGTACTGTAGCTATGGATACAGAACAGGATTCTGCTTCTTTTGATAATTGCTTACTATGTTTAGAGGCCCAGAGTGTTCTCCCTATGCAATTTTGTTCCTCTTGTTTAGCAAAAACTTTGAAATTTAAAGACAACTTACTCCCTTCTCAGCCTAGTGTCTCTCAAGATAATGCTGTGTGTGATATGCCTCCGCTTTCTTCTCAAGCGTCCCAAGCCTTAATTGTTTCTCATACAGTGCCTTGTGCTTCCTCTCAACCTCCTGGGGGTGTTTATTTACCAGGAGATTTTGCTGCGCAGATAACGTCTGTGACTTTATCTGCGTTCCCTATTTCGGGTAAGCGTAAGAGGAAATCTACAACATTTTTCTGCTGGTAAGGTTTCTGATCCCTCTAAATCTGCGCTGGTCAACCTTTCTCAAATGTCTGATGAGGAGGATACTTTAGTAGCTTCTGAAGGTGAGCTCTCAGACTATGACACTATGGGGGGAAAATCTAAATCTGAAGAATTTCATTTCAGATTTAAGCTTGAACATCTCCGGTTGGTTCTGAAGGAGGTTATAGCTACTCTGAATGACTCCGAACCTTCGGTTGCTGTCAACCCCAAGAAGGTCCTCTAAACTAAATAGAGTTGATGAATCTCCAACGTCTAATGATGTTTTTCCTGTTCCAGACAAGATGTCTGAAATTATAGCTCAGGAATGGGATAAGCCAGGGGTTCCTTTTTCCCCTTCCCCCTGTTTTTAAAAAGCTTTTCCCTGTTGCTGATTCCATTCAGGACTCATGGCGCACTGTGCCTAAAGAAGCGGGAGGTATCTCTACTCTAGCTAAAAGAACTATCATTACTATAGTTGTTCTTTTAAGGATCCAATGGATTAGAAGCTAGAGGCTTACTTAAAAAAGATGTACATCCATCAAGGATTACAGTGGCAACCTGCTGCAAGTATTGCCAGGGTTGCGGGAGCAGCATCTTGTTGGTGCGATGCCCTGTCTGATCTGATATCAGAAGAGACTACAGTAGAGTAGATCCAAGATAGCATCAAAGCTCTTAAAACTGGCCAATACCTTTATCTGCAATGCCAACATGCAGGTAATTAGACTGGGAGCTAAGATGTCTAGCTTCACTGTTCTAGCTCGCAGAGCTCTGTGGTTAAAATCATGGTCTTCTGATGTATCTTCAAAGGTCAAGCTTACCTTATAAGGGTAAAACTTTCTTTGGTCCTGGTCTGGCTGAAATAATTTCAGAGATTAGGGACGGAAAGGGATCTTTTCTACCCAAGGACAAGAAGAATAGACCTAAGGGTCGAAAGACTTCTAATTTTCGTTCCTTTCGCAACTTTAAAGGGCAGAAGTCCATCTCCTCTTCTTCCAGACCAATCCAGGTCCACTTGGAAATCCAGAATGTCTTGGAATAAGGGAAAGCAAAACAAGAAGCCTTCCGCTCACTGTAAATCGGCAGGAAGGGCCCTTCCCCGATCCGATTTCGGATCAGGTGTGGGACAGGCTGTCGCTTTTTCGTCGGGCTTGGATATGCGATGTCCCAGATCCGTGGGCTCTGGACATAGTATCCCAGGGTTACAAAATAGGATTTAAGTCTTGCCCACCAAGGGGCAGATTTCTCCTGTCAAGACTATCCTCAAACCAGGTAAAGAGGGAGGCCTTCTTAAATTGTGTAAAGGACCTATCCTCCCTGGGAGTTATTGTGCCATTCCCTCTAGAGGAACAAGGTCTAGGATTCTATTCATATCTATTTGTGGTTCCAAAAAGGAGGGAACTTTCCGTTCCATCCTAGATCTAGTGTCTCAACAAATTCCTTTAGGGTTCTGTCCTTCAAGATGGAAATTATTCGTTCCATTCTTCCATTGGTTCAGGAAGGTCAGTTCATGACGACCATAGACCTGAAGGACGCGTATTTACATGTTCCCATTCACTGGACAAGCATTTCCAATTTATTGCCCTTCTGTTTGGTCTTGCCACAGCTCCCAGAATTATCACAAAGGTTCTGGAAACCCTATTGACAGTGATCAGATCCCAGGGAATTGCTGTGGCGCCTTATCTAGACGACATCTTGGGTCAGGCGTCCTCTTTTCAACTAGCAAAATCTCATACAGAGATGATGTTGTCTTTTCTACGTTCCCTAGGGACAGTCATAGATTTCCCTGTCCATGAAGATTTTCCTGACGGTTGTCAGAAAATACAAACTTCTTGCTGCTTTCCTTTCCCTCCAGTCTGTTTTTCGTCCATCTGTGGCTCAATGCATGGAGGTGATTGGTCTGATGGTGGCTTCCATGGACATCATTCCTTTTGCTCAGTTCCATCTGCGACCGCTGCAGCTTTGCATGCTCAGTCAATGGAACGGAGACCATTCAGATTTATCACAGAGGCTAAATCTGGACCCCCTAACAAGAGACACTCTCTCTCGTGGTGGATTTCACAGGAACATCTGTCTCAAGGCACTTGATTCCTGGGCCCTTCCTGGGTGATTGTGACTACAGACGCCAACCTTTCAGGCTGGGGAGCTGTTTGGGGTTCTCTGAAGGCTCAGGGTCTGTGATCTTGGGAAAAGTCTTCTCTTCCCATAAACATCTTGGAGTTGCCTTGACAGCTTGGGCTCAATTATCTTTAGTCCGTTTTATCAGATTCCAGTCGGACAGCATCACCTCAGTGGCTTACATCAACCATCAGGGAGGAACTCGGAGTTCCTTGGCCGTGAAGGAGGTGACTCGCAGTGGGCGGAAGCTCACAATTGTCTCCTATGTGCCATCCACATTCCAGGAGTGGACAATTGGTAACCGGATTTTCTGAGCAGACAGACTTTTTTCATCCAGGGGAGTGGGCTCTCCATCCGGAAGCGTCTCGTCAAAACGCCAAGCTTCCAAAGTACGGTTCAAGGTCAACAGATACTCAGGCCACCCTGATAGATGCTCTGGCGGTTCCTTGGGATTTCAGGCTAGCATACCTGTTTCCTCCGTTTGCTCTCCTTCCACCTTGGAGGTTACCTCTGAGGAATGACCTTCTAATTCAGGGTCCATTCCTCCATCCAAATCTAGATTCTCTGAAGCTGACTGCTTGGAGATTGGACGTCTAGTCCTGTCTAGACGTGGTTTTTCGGAGGCGATCATTGATACTATGCTTCAGGCTCGTAAACCTGTTACTCGTAGAATTTACCATAAGATATGGCGTAAATACCTTTTTTTGTTGTGAAGCTAAAGGTTTTTGCTGGAGTCGGGTGAGGATTCCCCAAATTTTATCTTTTCTTCAGGATGGCCTGGAGAAAAGTTTGTCAGTCAGTACTCTGAAAGGTCAGATTTCTGCACTGTCTATCCTTTTGCACAAACGTCTGGCAGATTTACCAGATGTTCAAGCTTTTGTTCAGGCCCTAGTCAGAATCAGGCCTATGTTTAAACCTGTTGCTCCTCCTTGGAGCCTTAACCTAGTTCTTAAAGTTTTGCAGCAGGCTCGGTTTGAGCCGATGCATGTTGTTGATATAAAATTATCTTGGAAGGTTTTGTTTCTCTTTTCTATTTCTTCCGCTCGCAAAGTTTCTGAGCTTTCTGCTCTGCAGTTTGATTTCCCCGTACCTTATTTTTCTTGCAGATAAGGCAGTCCTTCGTATTAAATTGGGGTTTCTCCCTATGGTGGTGTCGGATCGAAACATTAATCAAGAAATTGTTGTTTTTTCTTTTTGTCCTAATCCTTCTCATAAGGAATGTCTTTTGCATAACTTGGATGTTGTGCATGCTCCAAATATTTTACCTACAAGCTACTAAAGATATTCGGCAAGCTTCTGCACTGTTTGTTGTTTTCTCTGGAAAGCGTAGGGGTCAGAAAGCCACTTCTACTTCTCTTTCCCTCTGGTTAAGAAGTATGATTCGTTTTGCTTATGAGACTGCTGGACAGCAGCCTCCTGAGAGAATTACGGCTCATTCCACTAGGGCTGTCTTCTCTTCTTGGTCTTTCAAAAATTAAGCTTCTGTGGAACAGATTTGCAAGGCGGCAACATGGTCCTATTTGCATACTTTTTCAAATTCTACAAATTTGATACTTTTGCCTCGGCTGAGGCCTCTTTTGGTAGAAAGGTTCTTCAAGCAGTGGTGCCTTCTGTTTAGGTCCTCCTGCCTTGTTCTCCCTGCCTGTTCATTCCGTGTCCTCTAGCTTGGGTATTGGTTCCCACTAGTAATTGGAATGACATTGTGGACTCTCCATGCCATAGGAAAGAAAAAAAAATGTAAGCTTATCTGATAAATTTCTTTCCGGGCATGGAGAGTCCACGACCCCGCCCTCTTTTTTAAAATTATAATTCAGCAATTTTTTTGAGTTAACCTCCGGCACCTTTACACCCTTGTGCTTCTTCTTTTTCCATTTTCCTTCAGCTGACTGACTGGGGATTATGGGTAAGTGAAGTTACACTTCAAAACTTTGCTGGGGTGCTCTTTGCCTCCTCCTGATGGCCAGGAGCTGAATATCCCACCAGTAACTGGAATGACGTCGTTGACTCTCCATGCCTAGAAATAAATAAATTTATCAGGTAAGCATAAATTTATTTTTTTAGTTTCCATAGTTATTTAAATAGTGTCAAAATAAGTGTAAAGATTTAATGTCTATAAAACAATGGAAGCTGCCATGTAACTGCAGCATGTTTTTAAATAAATATGATTATATTCATATACTGTGTGTATGTATGTATATATATATATATATATATATATATATATATATATATATATATATATATATTTGTATTAATATGTGTGTGTGTGTGTATATATATATATATATATATATATATTTTACTAGGAACACACAGTTCCCATAGACCGCAATGTAAAGACTTTTCCGTGCTGTTTTTTATTTCTCTTGTTAAGTGTATCCAGTCCACGGATCATCCATTACTTATGGGATATTAACTCCTCCCCAACAGGAAGTGCAAGAGGATTCACCCAGCAGAGCTGCTATATAGCTCCTCCCCTAACTGCCATTCCCAGTCATTCTCTTGCACCCAACGAATAGATAGGATGTGTGAGAGGACTGTGGTGATTATACTTAGTTTCATACCTTCAATCAAAAGTTTGTTATTTTATAATAGCACCGGAGTGTGTTATTCCTTCTCTGGTAGAATTTGAAGAAGAATCTACCTGAGTTTTTCTATGATTTTAGCCGGAGTAGTTAAGATCATATTGCTGTTTCTCGGCCATCTGAGGAGAGGTAAACTTCAGATCAGGGGACAGCGGGCAGATTAATCTGCAAAGAGGTATGTAGCAGCTTATTATTTTCTGACAATGGAATTGATGAGAAAATTCTGCCATACCGATATAATGTAAACTCAGCCTTAAATGCAGTAGCAGCAACTGGTATCAGGCTGTCATGTATGTATATTTTACACTTCAGTATTCTGGGGAATGGCACTTCACTGGAATTATACTGTATGCATAAAACTTTAGCCTAATTTGCAGGGACTAGCAACAGGCTTTTTAATAACACTCAATTTATTAATGTTAAACGTTTTTTGCTGGCATGTAAAATCGTTTATTTTTCTGAGGTACTGGGTGAAAAAATGTTTTGGGCACTATTTTTTTCCACTTGGCAGTCGTTTTATTTAATTTATGACAGTTTACTGATCTCTCTCACTGTTATGTGTGAGGGGGAGGGACCTTTTTTGGTGCTTTTGCTACGCATCAAAAAATTCAGTCAGAAGTTTATTGTCTTCCCTGCATGATCCGGTTCATCTCTACAGAACTCAGGGGTCTTCAAAACTTGTTTTGAGGGAGGTAATCACTCACAGCAGAGCTGTGAGATTGTAGTTGACTGTGATAAAAAAAACACGTTTATTTCTGTATTTTTTTTTTTTCTGCTATCAGGGTTAGTTATCCTTTGCTAATGGGAGCAATCCTTTGCTAAAATTGTGTTTTTTACAAAGATTTGATGCTATAACTTTTCAGTTTATTAATTTTCAACTGTCATAACTTTTTCTGTGCTTCTTATAGGCACAGTACGTTTTCATATTATAGTAAATTACTTGATAAGTATTTCCAAGTTGCTAGTTTATTTGCTAGTGTGTTAAACATGTCTGATTCAGAGGAAGATATCTGTGCTATATGTGCTAAAGCCAAAGTGGAGCCCAATAGAAATTTATGTACTAACTGTATTGATGCTACTTTAAATAAAAGTCAATCTGTACAAATTGAACATATTTCACCAAACAACGAGGGGAGAGTTATGCCGACTAACTCGCCTCACGTGTCAGTACCTGCATCTCCCGCTCGGGAGGTGCGTGATATTGTAGCGCCGAGTACATCTGGGCGGCCATTACAAATCACATTACAGGATATGGCTACTGTTATGACTGAAGTTTTGGCTAAATTACCAGAACTAAGAGGTAAGCGTGATCACTCTGGGGTGAGAACAGAGTGCGCTGATAATATTAGGGCCATGTCAGACACTGCGTCACAATTTGCAGAACATGAGGACGGAGAGCTTCATTCTGCGGGTGACGGTTCTGATCCAAACAAACTGGATTCAGATATTTCAAATTTTAAATTTAAGCTGGAAAACCTCCGTGTATTACTAGGGGAGGTGTTAGCGGCTCTGAATGATTGTAACACAGTTGCAATACCAGAGAAAATGTGTAGGTTGGATAAATATTTTGCGGTACCGGCGAGTACTGACGTTTTTCCTATACCTAAGAGACTTACTGAAATTGTTACTAAGGAGTGGGATAGACCCGGTGTGCCGTTCTCACCCCCTCCAATATTTAGAAAGATGTTTCCAATTGACGCCACCACACGGGACTTATGGCAAACGGTCCCTAAGGTGGAGGGAGCAGTTTCTACTTTAGCTAAGCGTACCACTATCCCGGTGGAGGATAGCTGTGCCTTTTCAGATCCAATGGATAAAAAGTTAGAGGGTTACCTTAAGAAAATGTTTGTTCAACAAGGTTTTATATTGCAACCTCTTGCATGCATTGCGCCTGTCACGGCTGCAGCAGAATTTTGGTTTGAGTCTCTGGAAGAGACACTTGAATCAGCTCCATTAGATGAGATTACACACAAGCTTAAAGCCCTTAAGTTAGCTAACTCATTTATTTCAGATGCCGTAGTACATTTAACTAAACTTACGGCTAAGAATTCCGGATTCGCCATTCAGGCACGCAGAGCACTGTGACTAAAATCCTGGTCAGCTGACGTTACTTCTAAATCTAAATTGCTTAATATACCTTTCAAAGGGCAGACCTTATTCGGGCCCGGGTTGAAAGAAATTATCGCTGACATTACAGGAGGTAAAGGCCATGCCCTGCCTCAAGACAGAGCCAAACCTAAGGCTAGACAGTCTAATTTTCGTTCCTTTCGTAATTTCAAAGCAGGAGCAGCATCAACTTCCTCTGCACCAAAACAGGAAGGAGCTGTTGCTCGCTACAGACAAGGCTGGAGACCTAACCAGTCCTGGAACAAGGGCAAGCAGGCCAGGAAACCTGCTGCTGCCCCTAAGACAGCATGAATCGAGGGCCCCCGATCCGGGAACGGATCTAGTGGGGGGCAGACTTTCTCTCTTCGCCCAGGCTTGGGCAAGAGATGTCCAGGATCCCTGGGCGTTAGAGATCATATCTCAGGGATACCTTCTAGACTTCAAATTCTCTCCCCCAAGAGGGAGATTTCATCTGTCAAGGTTGTCAACAAACCAAATAAAGAAAGAGGCGTTTCTACGCTGCGTACAAGATCTTTTATTAATGGGAGTGATCCATCCGGTTCCGCGGTCGGAACAAGGACAAGGGTTTTACTCAAATCTGTTTGTGGTTCCCAAAAAAGAGGGAACTTTCAGGCCAATCTTGGATTTAAAGATCCTAAACAAATTCCTAAGAGTTCCATCGTTCAAAATGGAAACTATTCGGACAATTTTACCCATGATCCAAAAGGGTCAGTACATGACCACAGTGGATTTAAAGGATGCTTACCTTCACATACCGATTCACAAAGATCATTACCGGTATCTAAGGTTTGCCTTTCTAGACAGGCATTACCAGTTTGTAGCTCTTCCATTCGGATTGGCTACGGCTCCGAGAATCTTCACAAAGGTTCTGTGTGCTCTTCTGGCGGTACTAATACCGCGAGGAATTGCGGTAGCTCCGTACCTAGACGACATTCTGATACAAGCTTCAAGCTTTCAAACTGCCAAGTCTCATACAGAGTTAGTACTGGCATTTCTAAGGTCGCATGGATGGAAGGTGAACGAACAAAGAGTTCTCTCTTTCCACTCACAAGAGTTCCCTTCTTGGGGACTCTTATAGATTCTGTAGAAATGAAGATTTACCTGACAGAAGACAGGTTAACAAAGCTTCAAAATGCATGCCGTGTCCTTCATTCCATTCAACACCCGTCAGTAGCTCAATGCATGGAGGTGATCGGCTTAATGGTAGCAGCAATGGACATAGTACCCTTTGCACGTCTACATCTCAGACCGCTGCAATTGTGCATGCTAAGTCAGTGGAATGGGGATTACTCAGACTTGTCCCCTACTCTGAATCTGGATCAAGAGACCAGAAATTCTCTTCTATGGTGGCTTTCTCAGCCACATCTGTCCAGGGGGATGCCATTCAGCAGGCCGGACTGGACAATTGTAACAACAGACGCCAGCCTACTAGGTTGGGGCGCTGTCTGGAATTCTCTGAAGGCTCAGGGACAATGGAATCAGGAGGAGAGTCTCCTACCAATAAACATTCTGGAATTGAGAGCAGTTCTCAATGCCCTTCTGGCTTGGCCCCAGTTAACAACTCGGGGGTTCATCAGGTTTCAGTCGGACAACATCACGACTGTAGCTTACATCAACCATCAGGGAGGGACAAGAAGCTCCCTAGCAATGATGGAAATATCAAAGATAATTCGCTGGGCAGAGTCTCACTCTTGCCACCTGTCAGCAATCCACATCCCGGGAGTGGAGAACTGGGAGGCGGATTTCTTAAGTCGTCAGACTTTTCATCCGGGGGAGTGGGAACTTCATCCGGAGGTCTTTGCCCAAATACTTCGACGTTGGGGCAAACCAGAGATAGATCTCATGGCGTCTCGACAGAACGCCAAGCTTCCTCGTTACGGGTCCAGATCCAGGGATCCGGGAGCAGTTCTGATAGATGCTTTGACAGCACCTTGGACCTTCGGGATGGCTTATGTGTTTCCACCCTTCCCGATGCTTCCTCGATTGATTGCCAGAATCAAACAGGAGAGAGCATCAGTGATTCTAATAACGCCTGCATGGCCACACAGGACTTGGTATGCAGATCTAGTGGACATGTCATCCTGTCCACCTTGGTCGCTACCTCTGAAACAGGACCTTCTGATCCAGGGTCCCTTCAAACATCAAAATCTAATTTCTCTGAAGCTGACTGCTTGGAAATTGAACGCTTGATTTTATCAAAACGTGGTTTTTCTGAGTCAGTTATTGATACCTTAATACAGGCTAGGAAGCCTGTTACCAGAAAGATTTACCATAAGATATGGCGCAAATACTTATATTGGTGCGAATCCAAGAGTTACTCATGGAGTAAGGTTAGGATTCCGAGGATATTGTCTTTTCTACAAGAAGGTTTAGAAAAGGGTTTATCCGCTAGTTCCTTAAAGGGACAGATTTCAGCTCTGTCCATTCTTTTACACAAACGTCTGTCAGAAGTTCCGGACGTTCAAGCTTTTTGTCAGGCTTTAGCTAGGATCAAGCCTGTGTTTAAAACTGTTGCTCCACCATGGAGTTTGAACTTAGTTCTTAATGTTTTACAGGGGGTTCCGTTTGAACCCCTTCATTCCATTGATATCAAGTTGTTATCTTGGAAAGTTCTGTTTTTAATGGCGATTTCCTCGGCTCGAAGAGTCTCTGAGTTATCTGCCTTACATTGTGATTCTCCTTATCTGATTTTTCATTCAGACAAGATAGTTCTGCGTACTAAACCTGGGTTCCTACCTAAGGTGGTCACTAACAGGAATATCAATCAAGAGATTGTGGTTACATCTTTGTGTCCTAATCCTTCTTCGAAAAAGGAACGTCTGCTACACAATCTAGATGTAGTCCGTGCCCTGAAATTTTATCTACAGGCAACTAAGGATTTTTGACAAACGTCTTCCCTGTTTGTCGTTTATTCTGGTCAGAGGAGAGGTCAAAAAGCTTCGGCTACCTCTCTCTCCTTTTGGCTTCGTAGCATAATACGGTTAGCCTATGAGACTGCTGGACAGCAGCCTCCTGAAAGAATTACAGCACATTCTACTAGAGCTGTGGCTTCCACTTGGGCCTTTAAGAATGAGGCTTCTGTTGAACAGATTTGCAAGGCTGCAACTTGGTCTTCTCTTCATACTTTTTCCAAATTTTACAAATTTGACACTTTTGCTTCTTCGGAGGCTGTTTTTGGGAGAAAGGTTCTTCAAGCAGTGGTTCCTTCCGTATAAAGAGCCTGCCTGTCCCTCCCGTCATCCGTGTACTTTAGCTTTGGTATTGGTATCCCATAAGTAATGGATGATCCGTGGACTGGATACACTTAACAAGAGAAAACATAATTTATGCTTACCTGATAAATTTATTTCTCTTGTAGTGTATCCAGTCCACGGCCCGCCCTGTCACTTTAAGGCAGGTAATTTTTCCATTAAACTACAGTCACCACTGTACCCTATGGTTTTCCTTTCTCTGCATGTTTTCGGTCGAATGACTGGTAATGGCAGTTAGGGGAGGAGCTATATAGCAGCTCTGCTGGGTGAATCCTCTTGCACTTCCTGTTGGGGAGGAGTTAATATCCCATAAGTAATGGATGATCCGTGGACTGGATACACTACAAGAGAAATAAATTTATCAGGTAAGCATAAATTATGTTTTTCTAACACCCCACTCCCGCCAACTTTAGACCCAAAAAAATGCTACATTTTTTTTTTAAATTAAAAACTGTGGTACTTTTAGAAAATTAACCAGAGATCGGATCTAGTTAATTTTCTGAGCACTAATTGCTACCGCAAGCTCGCGGTAGCAATAACCAGCCACTTGTAATGACTGGTAAATTATTGCTCACCTGCAAACGGGCAACTTTGCCTGTTTGCGGGCACCGAATAATTTAGCAGTTTACTTGTAATCTAGCCCAATATGTGATATAGCTCACACCAGCTACAAAATAGACCCATTTTCACTTACAATTTCAGGAAGTGGAAATCCAGATAAACAGCAACACATGGCCACATTCTCCCCAGGCCTTAGAAAGGAAAACTCTAATC
Source organism: Bombina bombina (assembly GCF_027579735.1). Classification (NCBI taxonomy): domain Eukaryota; kingdom Metazoa; phylum Chordata; class Amphibia; order Anura; family Bombinatoridae; genus Bombina; species Bombina bombina. The sequence continues at coordinate 1,056,559,749 of NC_069501.1, read as the reverse complement.
TATTGAGCAATAGCCATAATATGTTGATTTATCTGAAATTCGTAAAGAAAATGAACTATTTTATGATTTATTTTTTTCTGTAATTTATGCTTAAAATGTATATTTAATGTATTTTGGACAACTTCAATTACATTTGTACAGAATGACAAACAGAACATGATCGTTAGGCATGCGGTAAAACAAAGACTAGAAGTTGTAGAAGGGATTATGATGTTTTTGGTCAAATTGTGAAAGAAACAAATGGTGATGAGGGTTTTGGTGCAAGGAAATACTGATAATGAGAGCTATTTAGCCAGAAGAGGAAAGAAGTGAGACTATTGCTCCTGTTAAGAGAAAAGGTTACATTCTGCATTCTACACAAACAAAAGACTTGACTAATAGGGTTCAGAATAGGGTATTCTATCGGGGGCATCTGCAGTGAGCTTTTATCCTGCTGATTAAAGGAAAAAGGCTTGATTTTTTAGCTGTATTCTTGGTTGTGTAACAGGTGCTAACTCTTGTGTGCTTTTTCATCTAGATGAGCAAAGTCTCAGTGGCCTTTACCAGTGTCTGATAGAACTCTCTACGCAGCCCACAACTGTGTGTCATGGCTCTTCCACAACCCGTGATGCAGCACGTGCTAATGCTGCCCACAATGCACTGCAGTACCTCAAGATCATGGCAGGGAGCAAGTAAGAGAGGTGGGGGGGCACACAAACTTGCCCCCCCTTCTTGCTTCAAGCAAACAAATCGCACTGCAGTGTTACCCTGTTTCTGCAGTACAAGGACTCAAGACATCAGGAGTCGTTTGGTACAACTCTCTCTACAAGTGAGATGAAGGCGCTTTACATTCTAAGCATACTGCAAAACGTCTCCTGCATTCTATTATCTGCCAGAACACCAAGAAGCAGGACTTGTAGAGACCTTGTTGAAATTATAGAAAGTGGATCCTCTGCTGCCCAAAGGCTGATGTTCTTCAGGCCTTAAAACACCATTCTTGCTGCTGATAGTTTTCTTATATATATAGATTTAAAGCTAAATCCAAGTGAAGGGATTTCTGATAGTCCTATGAATTACATGCATCATTGCATTGAGGCCTCAAGGTATGCACAATATTGCCCCCCTTGTACCCTATAATTCTGAGCCACAGTCTTGTTCAACCAAACATGATGTTATGATGTCACCACTGCATTCTTATGCTTTGAGTGATGTTTAACAGCAGTGTCCTACTACAAGTATATACTAGACTCATGTTATTTGGAGGAAGATTTTGCAGATGTGTTGGAATGACAATCTAAGGCTTCTTAAGTTGATTACCTCCACTCTTTCCTCCTCAATCCTGTATAGAGTTAACACCAAAATGAAAAAATGGGAGCATTACATGAAGTGACAAATGTGCAATTACTTGAAAAGTAAATGAGTTTGGGAAAAATGGGTGCAAATGTAAATGTTCTTTCTTTTAATGATGTGTATGGATTTGTGCTTCTGTTTGTTTCTCCAATAAAGGGACATAGAAGTAATAACTTAATTATTATTTAAATTAAATCTAAAGTTACCTTGTACACATTGAGTCTGCCCCCCCCCAATTCTTTTGCTGTGATTCAGGCAATTGTAGTTTGTATCTCCAGATGTGTTTTAGCCTATGGGAGAACTTGTCAAATGATTTATAGGCTACTTGCCACCAAGGAGATTAGTCTGTGCAGAGCTATGGGGCATGATAGGCTAAGACAACTGAGATGACTTCTGCCATGAGATAACTTTATACACAAATTATACATAAATAGTTATTTACATTTTACAGGAATTGAGTCTCAAGTGTATTGCATGACTTCCATGTCCAGTTTTAAGTGTGTCAGTTTTATACTTTAGTTTTAGCTCTTTTTAATTTACACATTGTGCCAAGTGTCCTGCTAGATGACTATAAACTACTATTTTCCAACAGGATACATGCCATATGTGTTGCATCATTTTTCCCCTCTTTTTAGTTTTGTTAATTTGACTTGTTACATTGGCACCTTTTTAAAAAAAAGAAGGAAAAGTAAATTTTTTTTGTGGCTTTATAATTATTGCACCACTAACACGCTTTCCTTCCTGCTAGAGCACTGGTTTTCAAACCAGTTCTCAGGCCTCCCTAACAGGCCACATTTGAGGATAACTGAACTAGAGCACAGGTGAAATAATCCGATAAGTAACCATGGTTATTTGACCTGCTCTCATCCAAGGTACTCTTGAAAACCTGGCTTGTTGGTGAGGCCTGAGGAAAGGTTTGAAAACCAGTGTGCTAGAGTAATTCTCCAGACTGCAATCAGCCATCCGTCCCTTTTATCAACCATGGCTTAAACATTAAAATACATATCTCATATGTTTCTATGTCTTTCTTACTAGTCATGGTTTAGATCTCCTGCTGTTCCTTATGCTCATTAGCACAAACTTAACCCATTCAATGTCAGAGGCCTGAAACATGCATTATATGACCTCTTGTCAACACTGTTATATAGTAGTAATATTGTGTACATATTTTACTTTCATATCCCTTTAAGTGAAGAAAGCACAACCTGTTTCATTTCTTATCTATTTTCTTACACCTATGAAATGTTTATCAAATTAAACCTTTTTGTATGAGTTGTGTGTGTAGCAGAGCCATAGGATTCATACGACACCAAACTCCTGGTGCCATCTGTATATATTCACATCTATTTCTTTTCACTTTTATACAACATGAGTTCAGTGCCTACAGATTTAACGCAGACCCATTTTTTATAAGATGTTTTGTAATAAGTTTACTGAAGCAGAAGTTACATTTCCCGCAACTGCAAACAGTGTGAAGCTGTCATATTCTGCCATTGTAGGTCATAAACCAGTATACCTCATACAATTGTGTCCCTCTTCAGAGTTTGTCTTTCGCATACGTGAATTATTTATTAGGCATCATTCAGTGACTAAGTCCAATAAAGTATTTTTTCTTTACCTTCTCTCTATATATTGCTGAGCTTTATCATAAAGTGTCAGAGGATATTGTGGTTGTCATGTTTAAAAATAATCTGTTATCAAATAATGCAATATGTCACTTGAAAATGTGATAGTACTTTATAGAAAACATGGCTGTGTATTTGTTAATCATTAGTTTAGATTTCTAGGTATATTTCTCCAACATAGGTGTGTCCGGTCCACGGCGTCATCCTTACTTGTGGGATATTCTCTTCCCCAACAGGAAATGGCAAAGAGCCCAGCAAAGCTGGTCACATGATCCCTCCTAGGCTCCGCCTACCCCAGTCATTCTCTTTGCCGTTGTACAGGCAACATCTCCACGGAGATGGCTTAGAGTTTTTTAGAGTTTAACTGTAGTTTTTATTATTCAATCAAGAGTTTATTTTGAAATAGTGCTGGTATGTACTATTTACTCAGAAACAGAAAAGAGATGAAGATTTCTGTTTGTATGAGGAAAATGATTTTAGCAAACGTCACTAAAATCCATGGCTGTTCCACACAGGACTGTTGAGAGCAATTAACTTCAGTTGGGGGAACAGTGTGCAGTCTCTTGCTGCTTGAGGTATGACACATTCTAACAAGACGATGTAATGCTGGAAGCTGTCATTTTCCCTATGGGATCCGGTAAGCCATGTTTATTACGATTGTAAATAAGGGCTTCACATGGGCTTATTAAGACTGTAGACTTTTTCTGGGCTAAATCAATTCATTATTAACACATATTTAGCCTTGAGGAATCATTTTATTTGGGTATTTTGATATAATAATATCGGCAGGCACTGTTTTAGACACCTTATTCTTTAGGGGCTTTCCCAAAGCATAGGCAGAGCCTCATTTTCGCGCCGGTGTTGCGCACTTGTTTTTGAGAGGCATGGCATGCAGTCGCATGTGAGAGGAGCTCTGATACTTAGAAAAGACTTTCTGAAGGCGTCATTTGGTATCCTATTCCCCTTTGGGCTTGGTTGGGTCTCAGCAAAGCAGATACCAGGGACTGTAAAGGGGTTAAAGTTCCGTTATTTTAAGGGTTAAAGCTTCCAAATTTGGTGTGCAATACTTTTAAGGCTTTAAGACACTGTGGTGAAAATTTGGTGAATTTTGAACAATTCCTTCATGTTTTTTCGCAATTGCAGTAATAAAGTGTGTTCAGTTTAAAATTTAAAGTGACAGTAACGGTTTTATTTTAAAACGTTTTTTGTACTTTGTTATCAAGTTTATGCCTGTTTAACATGTCTGAACTACCAGATAGACTGTGTTCTGAATGTGGGGAAGCCAGAATTCCTATTCATTTAAATAAATGTGATTTATGTGACAATGACAATGATGCCCAAGATGATTCCTCAAGTGAGGGGAGTAAGCATGGTACTGCATCATTCCCTCCTTCGTCTACACGAGTCTTGCCCACTCAGGAGGCCCCTAGTACATCTAGCGCGCCAATACTCCTTACTATGCAACAATTAACGGCTGTAATGGACAATTCTGTCAAAAACATTTTAGCCAAAATGAACACTTATCAGCGTAAGCGCGACTGCTCTGTTTTAGATACTGAAGAGCATGACGACGCTAATAATAATGTTTCTGAAGGGCCCCTAACCCAGTCTGATGGGGCCAGGGAGGTTTTGTCTGAGGGAGAAATTACTGATTCAGGGAACATTTCTCAACAAGCTGAACCTGATGTGATTACATTTAAATTTAAGTTGGAACATCTCCGCATTCTGCTTAAGGAGGTATTATCCACTCTGGATGATTGTGACAAGTTGGTCATCCCAGAGAAACTATGTAAAATGGACAAGTTCCTAGAGGTGCCGGGGCTCCCAGAAGCTTTTCCTATACCCAAGCGGGTGGCGGACATTGTTAATAAAGAATGGGAAAGGCCCGGTATTCCTTTCGTCCCTCCCCCCATATTTAAAAAATTGTTTCCTATGGTCGACCCCAGAAAGGACTTATGGCAGACAGTCCCCAAGGTCGAGGGAGCGGTTTCCACTTTAAACAAACGCACCACTATACCCATAGAGGATAGTTGTGCTTTCAAAGATCCTATGGATAAAAAATTAGAAGGTTTGCTTAAAAAGATGTTTGTTCAGCAGGGTTACCTTCTACAACCAATTTCATGCGTTGTCCCTGTCGCTACAGCCGCATGTTTCTGGTTCGATGAGCTGATAAAGGCGGTCGATAGTGATTCTCCTCCTTATGAGGAGATTATGGACAGAATCAATGCTCTCAAATTGGCTAATTCTTTTACCCTAGACGCCACTTTGCAATTGGCTAGATTAGCGGCTAAGAATTCTGGGTTTGCTATTGTGGCGCGCAGAGCGCTTTGGTTGAAATCTTGGTCGGCTGATGCGTCTTCCAAGAACAAGCTACTTAACATTCCTTTCAAGGGGAAAACGCTGTTTGGCCCTGACTTGAAAGAGATTATCTCTGATATCACTGGGGGTAAGGGCCACGCCCTTCCTCAGGATCGGCCTTTCAAGGCAAAAAATAAACCTAATTTTCGTCCCTTTCGTAGAAACGGACCAGCCCAAAGTGCTACGTCCTCTAAGCAAGAGGGTAATACTTCTCAAGCCAAGCCAGCTTGGAGACCAATGCAAGGCTGGAACAAGGGAAAACAGGCCAAGAAACCTGCCACTGCTACCAAGACAGCATGAAATGTTGGCCCCCGATCCGGGACCGGATCTGGTGGGGGGCAGACTCTCTCTCTTCGCTCAGGCTTGGGCAAGAGATGTTCTGGATCCTTGGGCACTAGAAATAGTCTCCCAAGGTTATCTTCTGGAATTCAAGGGGCTTCCCCCAAGGGGGAGGTTCCACAGGTCTCAGTTGTCTTCAGACCACATAAAAAGACAGGCATTCTTACATTGTGTAGAAGACCTGTTAAAAAGGGGAGTGATTCATCCTGTTCCATTAAGAGAACAAGGGATGGGGTTCTACTCCAATCTGTTCATAGTTCCCAAAAAAGAGGGAACGTTCAGACCAATCTTAGATCTCAAGATCTTAAACAAGTTTCTCAAGGTTCCATCGTTCAAGATGGAAACCATTCGAACTATTCTTCCTTCCATCCAGGAAGGTCAATTCATGACCACGGTGGATTTAAAGGATGCGTATCTACATATTCCTATCCACAAGGAACATCATCGGTTCCTAAGGTTCGCATTCCTGGACAAGCATTACCAGTTCGTGGCGCTTCCTTTCGGATTAGCCACTGCTCCAAGGATTTTCACAAAGGTACTAGGGTCCCTTCTAGCTGTGCTAAGACCAAGGGGCATTGCTGTAGTACCTTACTTGGACGACATTCTGATTCAAGCGTCGTCCCTTCCTCAAGCAAAGGCTCACACGGACATAGTCCTGGCCTTTCTCAGATCTCACGGATGGAAAGTGAACGTGGAAAAGAGTTCTCTATCTCCGTCAACAAGGGTTCCCTTCTTGGGAACAATTATAGACTCCTTAGAAATGAGGATATTTCTGACAGAGGCCAGAAAAACAAAGCTTCTAGACTCTTGTCGGATACTTCATTCCGTTCCTCTTCCTTCCATAGCTCAGTGCATGGAAGTGATCGGGTTGATGGTAGCGGCAATGGATATAGTTCCTTTTGCGCGCATTCATCTAAGACCATTACAACTGTGCATGCTCAGTCAGTGGAATGGGGATTATACAGACTTGTCTCCGATGATACAAGTAAATCAGAGGACCAGAGACTCACTCCGTTGGTGGCTGTCCCTGGACAACCTGTCACAAGGGATGACATTCCGCAGACCAGAGTGGGTCATTGTCACGACCGACGCCAGTCTGATGGGCTGGGGCGTGGTCTGGGGATCCCTGAAAGCTCAGGGTCTTTGGTCTCGGGAAGAATCTCTTCTACCGATAAATATTCTGGAACTGAGAGCGATATTCAATGCTCTCAAGGCTTGGCCTCAGCTAGCGAGGGCCAAGTTCATACGGTTTCAATCAGACAACATGACAACTGTTGCGTACATCAACCATCAGGGGGGAACAAGGAGTTCCCTAGCGATGGTAGAAGTGACCAAAATCATTCTTTGGGCGGAGTCTCACTCCTGCCACCTGTCCGCTATCCACATCCCAGGAGTGGAAAATTGGGAAGCGGATTTTCTGAGTCGTCAGACATTGCATCCGGGGGAGTGGGAACTCCATCCGGAAATCTTTGCCCAAGTCACTCAACTGTGGGGCATTCCAGACATGGATCTGATGGCCTCTCGTCAGAACTTCAAAGTTCCTTGCTACGGGTCCAGATCCAGGGATCCCAAGGCGGCTCTAGTGGATGCACTAGTAGCACCTTGGACCTTCAAACTAGCTTATGTGTTCCCGCCGTTTCCTCTCATCCCCAGGCTGGTAGCCAGGATCAATCAGGAGAGGGCGTCGGTGATCTTGATAGCTCCTGCGTGGCCACGCAGGACTTGGTATGCAGATCTGGTGAATATGTCATCGGCTCCACCTTGGAAGCTACCTTTGAGACGAGACCTTCTTGTTCAGGGTCCGTTCGAACATCCGAACCTGGTTTCACTCCAGCTGACTGCTTGGAGATTGAACGCTTGATCTTATCGAAGCGAGGGTTCTCAGATTCTGTTATCGATACTCTGGTTCAGGCCAGAAAGCCTGTAACTAGAAAGATTTACCACAAAATTTGGAAAAAATATATCTGTTGGTGTGAATCTAAAGGATTCCCTTGGGATAAGGTTAAGATTCCTAAGATTCTATCCTTCCTTCAAGAAGGATTGGAAAAAGGTTTATCTGCAAGTTCCCTGAAGGGACAGATTTCTGCCTTGTCTGTGTTACTTCACAAAAAGCTGGCAGCTGTGCCAGATGTTCAAGCCTTTGTTCAGGCTCTGGTTAGAATTAAGCCTGTTTACAAACCTTTGACTCCTCCTTGGAGTCTCAATTTAGTTCTTTCAGTTCTTCAGGGGGTTCCGTTTGAACCCTTACATTCCGTTGATATTAAGTTATTATCTTGGAAAGTTTTGTTTTTAGTTGCAATTTCTTCTGCTAGAAGAGTTTCAGAATTATCTGCTCTGCAGTGTTCTCCTCCTTATCTGGTGTTCCATGCAGATAAGGTGGTTTTACGTACTAAACCTGGTTTTCTTCCAAAAGTTGTTTCTAACAAGAACATTAACCAGGAGATTATCGTACCTTCTCTGTGTCCGAAACCAGTTTCAAAGAAGGAACGTTTGTTGCACAATTTGGATGTTGTTCGCGCTCTAAAATTCTATTTAGATGCTACAAAGGATTTTAGACAAACATCTTCCTTGTTTGTTGTTTATTCCGGTAAAAGGAGAGGTCAAAAAGCAACTTCTACCTCTCTCTCTTTTTGGATTAAAAGCATCATCAGATTGGCTTACGAGACTGCCGGACGGCAGCCTCCCGAAAGAATCACAGCTCATTCCACTAGGGCTGTGGCTTCCACATGGGCCTTCAAGAACGAGGCTTCTGTTGATCAGATATGTAGGGCAGCGACTTGGTCTTCACTGCACACTTTTACCAAATTTTACAAGTTTGATACTTTTGCTTCTTCTGAGGCTATTTTTGGGAGAAAGGTTTTGCAAGCCGTGGTGCCTTCCATTTAGGTGACCTGATTTGCTCCCTCCCTTCATCCGTGTCCTAAAGCTTTGGTATTGGTTCCCACAAGTAAGGATGACGCCGTGGACCGGACACACCTATGTTGGAGAAAACAGAATTTATGTTTACCTGATAAATTACTTTCTCCAACGGTGTGTCCGGTCCACGGCCCGCCCTGGTTTTTTTAATCAGGTCTGATAATTTATTTTCTTTAACTACAGTCACCACGGTACCATATGGTTTCTCCTATGCTAATATTCCTCCTTAACGTCGGTCGAATGACTGGGGTAGGCGGAGCCTAGGAGGGATCATGTGACCAGCTTTGCTGGGCTCTTTGCCATTTCCTGTTGGGGAAGAGAATATCCCACAAGTAAGGATGACGCCGTGGACCGGACACACCGTTGGAGAAAGTAATTTATCAGGTAAACATAAATTCTGTTTTTTAAAGTGCCAAGTGCAGGCCAATTATTCAATTATTTCAGTTTTACAAAGTTCCAATCCTCTTAAAGGGACAGTCAACACCAAAATTGTTATTGTTTAAAAAGATAACTCCTTTACTACACATTCCCCAGCTTTGCACAACCAACATTGTTATCCTATATAATAAAAGGCCAGGTGTGTTTGTCCGAAGCTGTCATGCGCAGTAGAGACTGCGCACAAGGACAAACACACCTGGCCTTCTGTCAGTGTCTTCCTCCTGGCGTCGCGTGTGATGGAGTGGGCGTGGCCCGGCGGACTTGTTGTGGGTGTGGTCGAGCGTGTAGTGGGCGGGGCCAGATGCCGGGTGAGTGCACAGTGAGTGATTCATTGAGATAGAGAGCTCTAAAAAGAAGCGGATAGTGAGAGCAGAAGAGGGGGATAAAGAGAGGGGGGAGAGTGAGCAAAAGAGATTGTGGAGATAGCACAAAAGAGAGGGGGGGAGAGCGTAAAAGAGAGGGGGGAGAGAGCGCAAAAGGGAGGGGGAGAGAGACAGCAAAAGAGGGGGAGAGAGCAAAAGAGAGGGGGCAGAAAGAGCGAGCAAAGAGAGAGGGGGGAGAGAGAGAGCAAAAGAGGGGAGAAAGAGCGAGCAAAAGAGAGGGGGAGAGAGAGAGAGAGAGCAAAAGAGGGAGAGAGACAGCAAAAGAGAGGGGGGGAGAGAGCAAAAGAGAGGGGAGAAAGAGAGGGGATATAGAGAGAGAGCAAGGGGTGGGACCGCTGTACTGCAAAAAATGGCCCGTGTACACGGGCTTTAGGACTAGTATTAATATACTTTATAACATTTAAACCTCTATATTTCTCGCCTGTTTCTAAGCCTCTATAGACAGCCTCTTATCACATGCTTTCTTATTAGCTTTTCACAAGAGACTGCTAATCCATGTGGGCCATATAGATAACATTGTGCTCTCTCCCGTGGATTGTGAATGATTGCACTAATTGGCTAAAATACAAGTCAATAGATAAGTAAATAGCCATGTGATCAGGGGGCTGTCAAAAGTGGCTTAGATACAAGGTAATCACAGAGGTTAAAGTGAATGTAAACTTTCATCATTTAGTGCCCGGTTTTTAAATATACTATTAAAAACAGGGGCACTTTCATTGATGAAAGTTTGCATTGCACCGTATTTTACAAATACTTACCTTTTACTCCTTCACAGCCGGATCGGCATCCCCCACCTGCAGGTCCTCTGTAAATACGTCACATTGACGAAACCGGCTTCCTTCAATCACAGCAGGGCCTCACGAGATGGACGCTCTGGGGGGAAGCTGTGATTGGAGAAAGCCAGTTTAGTCATTTGTGACGTATTTATAGAGGATCTACAGGCGGGGGATGCCGATCTGGCTTTAAAGAAGTATAAGGTAAGTATTTGTAAAAATACAATGCAATGTAAACTTTCATCAATGAAAGTGCCCCTGTTTTTAATAGTATTTTTAAAAACCGGGCACTAATTAATGAAAGTTTACATTCACTTTAAAAGTATATAAATATAACCATGTTGGCTGTGCAAAACTGTGGAATGGGTAATAAAGGGATTGTCTATCTTTCTTTCCTAAGATATGGTGAGTCCACCATGGGATCATCAGTTACTATTTCTAAATTAGTTTCCGGAATTGGTAGACAGGTAGGAGCCTCAGTTAGACTGAGGTGTGGGGTTTCCTGAGGTATAACATTTTTTTTGTTTTCAAAGGGTTCTGGAGCGTATCATAGTATTTCTGTTTACTGTGGGGGTATCAATATTTTCCCTTGCAGAGGGTCATTAATAAAGGCATTTTTATTTTTCTTTCTGTGAGTTTCTTAGTGTGATCTTGTCTTATACAGAACAGGAACATGATCAGCTTAATGCATGTCTTTTGTGTTTAGAAGCTTAGATTGCTTCACATATGCAATTCTGTTCCTCATGTGTTAAAAAAGACTTTACAGTGTAAAGGAAGAATTTTGTGTGATGAGCCTAATGTCTCTCAGGATGATGCTGTTCAAGTATTACAACAGCCTTCTCCTGTAACGTCCCAAGCCTCAATGGCATCACATGCAGTGCCCTGCGGTTCCTCTATTGCTCCAAGTGGAGCCTATTTGAAAGCAGAAATTGCTGCGCAAGTATCCTCAGCATTGTCAGCAGCGTTAGCTGCTTTTCCTATGTTAAAGGGAAAGCATAAGAGGAAAAGGAACTCAGACGGCAAGGTTTCTGATAACAGTAGTTTGTCTCAGATGGCCCTTCCTCTTAAATCTGATGAGGAAGATGCCTCAGACCTTTCTGAGGGTGAAATCTCCTATTCAGATAGTGTAATTCCTTCGTCTGAAACTGATGGAAGTTCCTTCAGATTTAAGCTTGAACACCTTCGTGTTTTGTTAAAGGAGGTTTTGGGTAATTTAGATGACGCAGACTCTCCTGTCGTGGTCAATTCTAAAAAGTCTAGTAAACTTAATTACTTTGAAGTTCCTTCTACTAAGGAAGTATTCCCGGTCCCGGTCCCAGATCGGGCTACATATATTATTACTCAGGAGTGGAAGAAGCCGGGGGTATCCTTTTCCCCGTCTCCTATTTTTAAGAAAATTGTTCCCACCTCTATTGCGATGCCATGGCACACAGTTCCTAAAGTAGAAGGCGCTATTTCTACTTTAGCCAAGAGAACAACTATAACTATTGAGGATAGTTGCTCTTTTAAAGATCCTATGGATAAAAAGATGGAGGTTTATTTTAAAAGAATTCACGTTCGTCTAGGTCTTCTATGGCAACCTGCATTTTGTATTGCCACTGTGACAAGTGCTGCATCCTATTGGTTCGATGCATTGTCTCTTCAGGTAGAGACTCCTTTAGATGAGATTCAAGACAGAATTAAAGCTCTTAAGCTGACTAATTGCTTTATTTCAGATTCTATTTTGCAGGTGATTAGGCTGAGTGCTAAGTCATCTAGCTTTGCTGTGTTAGGCCGTAGAGCCTTGTGGCTAAAGTCTTGGTCAGCAGATGTCTCCTCTATGGTCAAGCTTTTAGCCCTTCCTTACAAGGCGAAGCAATTGTTTGGTCCAGGTCTGACAGAAATTATTTCTGATATTACGGGTGGAAAAGGGTCTTTTCTACCTCAAGATAGAAAGAATAGAACGAGAGATCATCAGAGTAATTTTCGTTCATTTCGTAACTTCAGAGGTAAATCATCCCCCACGTCTACCAAGCAGGATCAATCTAAGCCCTTTTGGAAGCCCAATCAGTCTTGGCATAAGGGGAAGCAATCATAGAAGCCCGCAGCTGACTCTAAATCTGCATGAAGGTTTTGTCCCTGATCTGGGACCGGATTTACTGGGGGGCAGACTTTCTCAATTCTCTCAAGTTTGGATGCAAGATGTCCCAGACTCTTGGGCTGTGGACATAGTTTCACAGGGTTATAAATTGGAATTCAAAACCTTTCCACCTTTCGAGATTATCTGCAGACCAGATAAAGTGAGGGGCGTTCTTGAAATGTGTTCAAGATCTCTCCTCCCTGAGAGTAATTGTAAAAGTTCCAGTTCAGGAACAGGGTCTGGGGTTTTATTCCAATCGGTTTGTGGTTCCCAAAAAGGAGGGAACTTTCAGACCGATTCTAGACCTAAAGTGTTTGAACAAATTTCTCAGAGTTCAGTCTTTCAAGATGGAGATGATTCGTTCCATTCTTCCTTTAGTACAAGAGGGTCCGTTCATAACGACCATAGAGTTAAATAATGCTTACCTTCATGTTCCCATTCACAGGGATCATCCCAAATATCTGAGGTTCGCCTTTTTGGAAAGGCACTTTCAATTTGTGGCACTTCAGTTTGGCCTTGCTACAGCTCCCAGAATTTTAGCAGTGGTCAGGTCTCAAGGTATTGCGGTGACTCCCTATCTGGACGACATCTTTTCAACAAGCAAAATCTTACACAGAGATCTTGTTGTCTTTTCTTCGCTCCCACTGTTTGAAAGTAAATCTGGAAAAGAGTTCCCTTGTTCCAGCCACAAGGGTAATTTTCTTAGGGACTATAATAGACTCCCTAATGATGAAAATATTTCTGACGGAGGTCAAAAATCCAAGATTCTCTCCTCTTGCCTTTCACTACAGTCTTCTGTTCAACCATCATTGGATCAATGTATGGAGGTAATTGGACTAATGGTTGCTTGCATGGATATTGTTCCTTTTGCTCAGTTCCATTTAAGAGCTCTGCAACTATGCATGCTCAGACAATGGAACGGAGATCATGCAGATCTATCTCAAAAAGGGATGCACCGAAATGAAAATTCTAGACCGAAACCGAAACTTCAGGATGCCCATCTCCTGTCAGTGTGCAAACAGCCCCTACATATTGCATATAATTCATTCTTATCTGGACTGGCTCCCTGTCTGGTGGTGACACTTTTGTAAAAGCAGCTCCTTGTGCAGGACTCAGGAGGAGGAGGTAACAGCTGCTTGTATTGAAACCACGCTGCAGCCCGCTCTGTCTGTTTACACAGTAAACTTGCCATGTCAGATGAAATTTATGACACTTGCCTGCAGAGCCATATAGTTACTTGTAAGGGATCCTCCTGTCAGTGAGTGTGTGAAAGGATCATTCGTATCTGACTCCCTGTCTAATCGTGACTTTATTTGTGCAGGACTCAATGAGCTGCTTTTTCAAATAAAGTCACAGTTAGACAGGGAGCCAGATAAGGGTAAATATACGTATGATCCTTTCACACACTCACTGACCGGAGGATCCGTTACAAGTATAACTATATGGCTCTGCAGGCAAGTGTCATAATTTTCATCTGACACGGCAAGTTCCCTCCCTCTCTCACTGTTGGTGAACAGCCCACAGTGCTGCAGCCCCTCCCCGCAAGGCATTCTGGGGCATGTAGTTAAAGTTGAATATGGCCTAGAAATAACCCAGCCACACGGGGCTAAATTTAGATGCGTCTTCTAACTACTTATTGCGGTCAGTGAGGCACCGGGGAGGACACTTAGAGGGATACAAATCTGGATGCCAGGGGTTGATTTTGTGGTGCATAGGGGTAAATTTAATTTCAAATAGAACATGCAATTTTCGGCCGGTTTTCCCCTCTTTCGGCCGAAATGGGATAGGCCCATTTTCGGCCGAAATTTTCGGTGGCCGAAATTTCGGTGCATCCCTAATCTCAAAGGATAAATCTGGATCAGTTGACAAGAGACTCTCTTCAGTGGTGGCTGTCTCAGGGCACATGCTTTCAGACACCTTTCTGGGTGATTGCTACTGTTAGGCTGGGGAGCTGTCTGGGACTCATTAAAGGCACAGGGCCTGTGGACTCGGGAGGAGTCTGCTCTTCCCATAAACATCTTTTAGGTGAGAGCGATTTCCAATCCTCTGATGGCTTGGCCTCAGTTATCTTCAGTCTGGTTTATCAGGTTCCAGTTAGACAATATAACCTCAGTGGCTTACATCAACCACCAGGGAGGAACTCAGAGTTCCTTGACCATGAAGGAGGTGACCCGAATTATCCAGTGGGCGGAAGCTCACAACTGCTTTCTATCTGCCATCCACATTCCAGGAGTGTCTGCTCAGAAAATCCGCTTCCCAGTTGTCCAGACTTTTCATCCTGGGGAGTGGGAGCTCCATCCAGAGGTGTTCTCCAGCCTGACCTTCAAATGGGGGGGGTCCTAGAGCTAGATCTGATGGTGTCTTAGCAGAATGCCAAACTCCCAAGGTACGGTTCGCGGTCAAGGGATCCACAGGCAGCTCTGATAGATGCTCTGGTGGTTTGCATACCTGTTCCCTCAGTTTGCCCTCCTTCCACGAGTCATTGCTCGTATCAAGCAGGAGCAAGCATCAGTTATTCTAAAAGCTCCTGCGTGGCCACGCAGGACTTGGTATGCAGATCTGGTGGAAATGTCATCTCTTCCACCTTGGAGACTACCTCTGAGGAAGGACCTTCTACTTCAGGGTCCCTTCCTTCATCCAAATCTCGTTTCTCTGAAGCTGACTGCTTGGAGATTGAACGCTTACTCCTGTCTAAGCGGGGGGGTTTCTGAATCGGTCATTGAGACCATGATTCAGGCTCGCAAACCTGTCACTAGGAAAATTTACCATAAAATATGGTGTAAACACCTTTATTAGTGCGAATCCAAGGGCTACTCTTGGAGTAGGGTTAGGATTCCTATGATATTGTCTTTTCTCCAGAAAGGCCTGGAGAAGGGCTTGTCAGCAAGTACTCTGAAGGGTCAGATCTCTGCTCTGTCCGTTTTGTTACATAAGCGTCTGGCAGATGTCCCAGACGTGCAATCTTTTTGTCAGGCCCTGATTAGAATTAGGCCTGTGTTTAAGTCAATTTCTCCTCCTTGAGCCAATACATTCCTTAGATATTAGGTTGTTATCATGGAAGGTTTTGTTTCTGGTTGCTATCTCCTCTGCTCGGAGAGTCTCAGAACTTTCAGCTTTGCAATGTGATTCACCTTATGTTATATTTCATGCCGATAAGGTGGTTCTTCGTACTAAGTTGGGTTTACTTCCTAAAGTTGTTTCAAATAGAAATATTAATCAGAAATA
Organism: Bombina bombina; assembly: GCF_027579735.1. NCBI lineage: Eukaryota > Metazoa > Chordata > Amphibia > Anura > Bombinatoridae > Bombina > Bombina bombina. Next base: position 1,056,544,244 of record NC_069501.1, on the reverse strand, counting down.
TTAATTGTTCTATGTCCTAATCCTCCTTCCCATAAGGAACGTTTGTTGCACAACTTACGTGTTGTGCGTGCTCTGAAATTCTAGTTACAGGCGTCTATGGATTTTCGCCAGTCCTCTGCCCTGTTTATTTCTCTGAAAAGCGTAAAGGTCAGAAAGCTGTAGCTACTTCTCTTTCTTTGTGGTTGAGAAGTATAATTCGTTTGGCCTATGAGACGGCTGGACAGCAGCCTCCTGAGAGGATTACAGCTCATTCTACTAGGGTTGTCTCTTCTTGGGCTTTCAAGAATAAAGCTTCTGTGGAACAGATTTGCGGCAACTTGGTCTTCTTTGCATACTTTTTCCAAATTTGCTAGTGGTGTGTAGCTTCTCAGTTTCATTTTGAAGTATGATAATTTGAGCTAGAGCTTTACTGCGACAGCTGTAAGTATGGCCTGCTACTTCTATTGTCTGGGCATTCTCTGGTGGCTGTGTAAATCGGTGGCATAGTTCAGGGCTCGATAACTTTGTCCAAAATCTAGGAACCAGAAACATTTTCTGATGAAACATTTGCATTATTGGAATGCTGCTTCTTGGACAAATGAAATAGAGATATTACGTGATCTTAGCAGACCTAAAAAGTGAGTGTTTTCCTTCTTCTTTGAAACATTCTAGGATATAGCTCAGCATCAATTTTTAGTCTCCTGGAATTGCAGCTGCAGTGAACACCCTGATTTTTATATATATATATATATATAGCAACTTGGTCCAAAGTAGACCAATCCTAGCATAAGGGAGTGCCTAGAAAAATGGTATCAATTGTATAATGGCTGGCTGCCACTCCCCAATCCAAAGCATTACTGGCTTACTTTATTACTTTCAAGATTCTCACCCACACGTTTTGGAGAGCAGCATGTGTCAGAGAAGTAAAAGACCTTTATACATCTAATTGCTTGATGTCGCCCTCCTGTATCCAAGAACACCTGCCAAAGAAACTACATTTTTATACTTTCAGATTGTGGTCTCTACGGCTGGGAGTTTCCTAAATCCACTCTGAGATCTCTCACAGTGTGGGAAGTGTGTAGGAGAGCGAGGGCTCTATGAACCCCTTGCCATTCTTTGTTTTTTTTTTGTTAGACTGTTACACCTTTCAAAAAATGTAGGTGCTTACATAAGTGGGAAAGGGATCTTCGCATAGAAATTGACTCTAGAGACTGGGAATCCGCAATCTATTGTGAGATTGTGTTGGAACTGTATATTAAAATCTTATACCAATGGCATTGGTATCCTATAAAGCTTTGTGTGTTCACAGGTAGGTCAGATCTATTCTGAAGGGAATGTTGTCAGTTAGGTTCTGAGGCTCATGTTTTGGTGGTTTTGTCCCAAAATATTTCCTCTTTGGCACAAAGCAATCTACTTGTGTGCCACTATTGTTCCCCTTCTAGGAAACCCAGATGACAGGCATATTTAATCATAATCACAAAATTCAAAAAAGGAGGGTACTATACAGCTGAAGTAATATACAGATTTATTATACTAGACAATGTCAATCTAAATCACATCAGTGAGGGACGTCTCCTTCATAAACACAGTAAAGTTTAAAACTTTAATACAGGTGGCGGAGCCTAGCTGCTTGGAGAGATGGCCATGTGAGAACACAGCTCCTAGACCCAAATCACCCAACCCAAATAATAATGGCCATATTAGAAACCTTAATCCTATCACAGCAGGGGGCAACACACCCTGGAACCTACAGACAGCGTCGGTTTGAAAATCAGCCGTTTCTGCAGCGATTGGCGGCCTCAAAACCAGGCTGCAAGATTTTCACGCTAAAAGGAGACGATGCGGCGCTCTAGCATCAGCCTGCAAACACACAGGGAGACATAACTGCAAGAGAAACGGTAACCTGGACCGGTCGCCAAGCACTTTAGAGCAGCGCACAAGGTCAGTTAACCGTCTCACCCAATGGCACCCACGCCACCGGACCGACAGATCCCTCACATGAATACATGACTCTGTCTTCATGTAACCTTCTCACACAAGCTAAATAACGACTGGCAGCATAATACCTGTCCTGCACTGCGATACAATAGCATTTCTGCTCTGTTAAATATTCCTAGCTCAAGCTAGCAGGAACATACACGGCAGAGACTTTCAGCTCTACAAACCAGCAATGAAAATTGGCATATGAACTAGCAGAGCAGACTCAACAAAAAGGCAGTGAACACACCTAATCTACTAAGCAGGCCCTTAGTTATATAGCACAAGGGGCACCAAACTACAGCCTAGGGACGATTTAGAACAATATGGATCAAGTCTGAGAACAAATACCCCAGCAATACACCACCACACAGATCGCTGTACGCTCTCCCTACTTTATCATAGAGGCCCACAAACTGGGACTGAAAACTGCCTGAGGTAAACCGTACCAGTGTGTTATAAGCACATAGCGAGCTTTACATACAGAGGCAGTCGGAACAAAATGCCTTTATACCACTGCCACAGCACTCTTGTTCACAAAGATCTCAAACACAGCTTACAAAAGAGACGTAGGTAAATCTCGCCACTTCATCATACCTATATCAAGACAAACACACATCTGGGGGATGCCTGGACGTAAATCTAATAGGCTGGAGGGGCACACTGACTAAGATGATGCAACAACCAGAGACTACTCCTTTACCACCTAACTCAGCCCCAACAAATAATATCACACAATTCGAGATTCTACTGGGACAACCCCCCCCCCTCATGCCTAACACCACAGGACTCACAGAGGAGGACTTAAAATCGTTATGTTCCAACGAAGACATCTCAGAAATGATGACTGAAGTGAAGAGCTGTTACGGCAAACTGAAAAGGGACCTCGCAAGAGTGTCAAAAAAAGTTTCAACTCTGGAAGAAAATCACAATACCACTTATAACGACATCCAACACCTATCTCGCTTAGTATATGATCTTTGTATCAGAGGTATCCCTGAGACTATTAAACCAGTTGCCCTGGAGTGTTGCCTTCAAGACCTCTTCAGGAAAGTTTAGGGTGACAATAGTGCACCTGAAATGATTATTGAAAGGGCACACTGAGCTCTAAGGGCAAAACCACCGCCAAAAGCACCTCCACGTAAAGTCTTAGTCAAACTACTCGATTTTAAAGAGATACTGAAACATTCCAGACAAAAGCAAAATATTACTCATGCTGGCTTGAGTCCTACAACCCTCAAAAAGAGGAGAGAACTCTATATTTTATCACCCCAACACTACAAAAATATTGTGTATAGATGGGGTTTTCCTGTGAGCATAGTCGCAACCAAAAAGGACACTACTGCTGTTTACAAATCTGCTAAATACCTGCCACAATTCTGCAAAGCTTTCATGATCCAAGCTGCCTGCATGAAAAGATCTTCCCACACCTCTGTACAGGGTAGACCCAACACCAGAGGAACCTTCTGGAGATAAGGCATCTCCCCACTGAGTGCGGCAAGCCCTAACCCAGACTCCAGGGAAAATAATTGACTACCTATATGATGGGACAATCGTCGACTTGACAAGGCCACAGGTCGTATGTTATAGTCATAAATGTTTAAAATATGGGTTTGGGGATTGGGATACTTCCCTCATTGTTACAGTATTTTTTCACTTTAGTTTTCATATTAATTGTGACTGTTTCACCTAGCACTCTATTAGAGAAATGAGTGGTACTGTTCTATTTCTATTACAATTTTCAATATTTTGTACTTTGCTTGCTAGGTGGACACACATTTGATCACTGCCTTGCAGTAAATGCTACACACCTGGCAGCAACACCAAAAACACCTCCTCTTACCATTACCTCAGGTTTCTAGACTTCTTCTCATATTTACTACAACCCCCAACCTTATTAATATCTCTACCTAACCTACAAAACACTTATGGCTATGTCAATCCCTTACCCCAGTCACGCCCACTCACACTGATAACGATTAATACCAAAGGCCTAAACAGTCCTGAAAAGAGATCTATAGCCTTCAACCAGTTATATAAAGATTCAGGGGATATCATCTTTATCATCTTTATACAAGAGACACATTTTAAAAAATGAGCCTAAACTCATCAGCAATAGATGCAGAACATAAATTTTAGCATCAGAAGACTCAAAAAAGGGTGAAGTGGGTAAACTCAGCAACGCAATTACATTTTGGCCAACTCATATCAAAAAATATGTAAACAGGAGATCCATAATAGTCACTGACCTACTTTATGACAACTTAGTGACATTAGCAAATGTCTCCTGAACCAAGACCAGCACATACTTTTCAAACAAAATGTTATAAATTACTAGAGTACTCAAGGGGGCTCATTATTTTTAGGTGGGGACCTAAATCTTTCTTTAGACCCCTCTATAGACACCTCCACTGGCAAGTCTGGCACACCGAAGAGAACTATCAAAGCAGCAAAACTCAACCAAAACTCTTAAAACTACACGACATTTGGAGAACCATGAATCAAAATTCTCAAGACTATACATTCTATTCATACCCACACCAAATATACACCAGAATTGACAACCTCATGACTGACAAGATTGGACTGTCAATGATAGTGACTCTAGAATCCTACCAATCACATGGACAGACCATGCCCCAGTGCAATGCAAAATAGAATGGCCAAATGTCCCTGCTTTGTCATATATATGGAAATTGGATGAATACATTCTTGACAATCCCTTAATCAAGGCTGAAGTAGATGACACTCTGGGACATTACTTCAGGGAAAACACAACTGACGGTATCTTCTTCACTACATAAATGTGTAGTCAGGGAGGAATGTATCAAACACAAAGCTAGGGAACTGTAAAGTAACAGACAGTACCTAAACTCCATGCTTGCACAGATTAGGTTCTGGGAAACTGAGCATAAGAAAAATCCATCTTCCCCCAGTGTCTTAAAGTCCCTAACACAAATCAGGAACAACCTTCACAATCACCTCCTAAAGGAATACCAACGTAAAACCACCTTTTTAAAACAGAAATACTTTGTTATAAATGACAAGACAGGTTGCTCTTTGGCGAAACCCTTAGATGCAGACAATTTCGGACGCACTGGGCCACACACACAAAGATAGTAAGAATATTGCGGAAACCTTTAGGCAATTCCATGAGACACTATACAACCTAAAGAATGATAGCAAACAAGAAGATATAGATAAAAAAAAAATTATCAGACCTACATCTCCCTTCCCTAACCACAGAACACTCAGAGTACTTAGACTCACCAATCACAGCAGAAGAAATTAAATTAGCCATCAAAAGCATGTCCAACGGGAACAGTCCGGGCCCAGATGGGCTAAGGATAAAATATTACAAGACCTAAGTCATACCACTTCTCATGTCATTGTTTAATTCACTACTGACAGGAGGAGGTTTCACAGACCAAATGCTCATATCACGGTGCTCTTCAAGCAGGGGAAGAACCCTGATAGACCTAAAAACTTCAACCCCATTTCACTACTCAACTCTGACATCAAGATCTCTGCCAAGATATTAGCCACCAGAATTAATACATTTTTCCCAAAATTGATACACCCAAATGAAGTGTGCTTTGTGCCTGGAAGAGAGGCAAGAGATAATACCCTGAAAGCCCTACAATTAATTTCATATGCCCAGCAACAAAACATTCCAATGGTCTTTGTCTCCACAGATGCAGAAAAGTCTTTTGCTAGGGTACATTGGCAATTTCTAAGAGCAATCTTGTGCCAAATGAAATTCGGTAACACTTTCATAAACCACATTTTTTCATTAAATCATATGCCCTCAGCCCGGGTTAAAGTGAACAGCATTCTATCCAACAAATTCCTTATCCAAAATGGGACACAACAGGGATGCCCATTATCGCTAATTCTTTTTGCTCTCACCATTTAAGCACTCGCCCAAAAAATACGCAATGACAGACATGTTACAGGGTTATACATCGGGAACCTCGAACATAAACTGGCTTTATACTGACGTATTGCTCACACTTACTAACATTGTCACCTCACTTCCAAGATCCTTAGATATACTCGGGTAATATGGGAAGGTCTCTAATTTTCACTTAAATCTGAAATACTGAACATTATACGACTTAAACGCTTTGCCCCTAACACTCCAACACTGTCCATTGAAAAGACAACACTCTAAGGTAAAATAACTCGGGATTTATTTATCTCCAGACCCCCAAGGGTTTTTTTTTTTGGGGTTTTTTTAAACCATCTATAAAAGTCTAGAAAGCAATATAGTGACAGATCTCTCTAGCTGGAGAAATAAATCTATTTCTTGGTTGGGACGGATCAATATCATAAAAATGAACATCTTACCCAGACTGTTATATCTAATGCAAACTACCCCCATCCCTCTTCTAATAAACTACTTATACAAACTCCATACACTCACAGAGCAATACATCTCTGGAGAGATATCAAACCCAGGGTGGCTAAACGTATGCTCTACCTCCCTAAAGATAGAGGGGGCACCAAATATTACAGCATACAAACAGGCAATCACTTTGCAAAGGCTTCTAGACTGGTGCCAAAATGATCCAAAAAAGGAGTGGGTCCAATTGGATTGTGCCATACTGGAAACAACGCAGGGACGACAGCCTGGCTCAGTGCGAAACACAGACCCAAGGCCGCTTTGTGGTACCCATTGCTTCTAGAATTCAACAAAATTCTAAACACCTTGACAGACATATCCACTACATTTTCTCCTCTGAGTCTCATTTGCAATAACCCCACAGCTAGGATGTTGTAGGAGAGAGTGGTTAAATATAGTTTATTTTCTTCAATCAAAAGTTTGTTATTTTTAAATAGTACCGGAGTTGTGCTATTTTATCTCAGGCAGTAAATAGAAGAAGAATCTGCCTGAGGTTTCTATGATCTTAGCAGGTTGTAACTAAGATCCATTGCTATTCTCACATATGTCTGAGGGGATTACACAGATGAGGTAACTTCAGCGAGAGAATGGCGTGCAGTTTATTCTGCTATCAGGTATGTGCAGTTATAATTTTTTCTAGAGATGGAAAACACTAGAAAATGCTGCTGATACCGGATTAATGTAAGTTAAGCCTGAATACAGTGATTTAATAACGACTGGTATCATGCTTACTCCCAGGGGTAATACCCTTATGATATTGCAATATAAACGTTTGCTGGCATGTTTAATCGTTTTTATATATGCATTGGTGATAAAACTTTATTGGGGCCTAGTTTTTTCCACATGGCTGGCTTAAATTTTGACTAGAAACAGTTTTACTGAGGCTTTCCACTGTTATAGTATAAAAGTTACAGTTGGTGCAGTTAAAATTATAAACTGTGACATCCAGCTTCCCTCAGGAGTCCCCTGTATGCTATAGGACATCTCTAAAGGGCTCAAAGGCTTTCCAAAGTCGTTTATTGGGGAAGGTAGGACCACAGCTTGCTGTGGCAGTTGGTTGTGACTGTTAAAAAAAAAACTAAAAAAACCCCGTCTATTTTGTTTTTTAGATCCGTTTTTTGAACTAAGGGGTTAATCATCCATTTGCAAGTGGATGCAATGCTCTGCTAGCCTATTACATACACTGTAAATATTTCGTTTGATTTACTGTATTTTTTCACTGTTTTTCAAATTCTGACAAAATTTGTTTCTCTTAAAGGCACAGTACCGTTTTTTATATTTGCTTGTTAACTTGATTTAAAGTGTTTTCCAAGCTTGCTAGTCTCATTGCTAGTCTGTATAAACATGTCTGACATAGAAGAAACTCCTTATTCATTATGTTTAAAAGCCATGGTGGAACCCCCTCTTAGAATGTGTACCAAATGTACTGATTTCATTTTATGCAATAAAGATCATATTCTGTTTTTAAAAAAATTATCACCAGAGGAATCTGACGAGGGGAAAGTTATGCTGACTAACTCTCCCCACGTGTCAGACCCTTTGACTCCCGCCCAAGGGACTCACGCTCAAATGGCGCCAAGTACATCTAGGGCGCCCATAGCGTTTACCTTACAAGACATGGCGGCAGTCATGGATAATACACTGTCAGCGGTATTAGCCAGACTACCTGAACTTAGAGGTTAGCGAGATAGCTCTGGGGTGAGACAAAATGCAGAGCATACTGACGCTTTAAGAACCATGTCTGATACTGCCTCACAATATGCAGAAGCTGAGGAAGGAGAGCTTCAGTCAGTGGGAGATGTTAATGACTCAGGAAAGATACCTGATTCTAATATTTCTACATTTAAATTTAAGCTTGAACACCTCCGCATGTTACTTAGGGAGGTTTTAGCTGCTCTGAATGACTGTGATACCATTGCAGTGCCAGAGAAATTTTGTAGACTGGATAAATGCTTTGCAGTGCCGGTGTGTACTGATGTTTTTCCAATACCTAAAAGGTTTACAGAAATTATTAATAAGGAATGGGATAGACCAGGTGTGCCGTTCTCTTCCCCTCCTATTTTTAGAAAAATGTTTTCCAATAGACGCCACCACGCGGGACTTATGGCAGACAGTCCCTAAGGTGGAGGGAGCAGTTTCTACTCTAGCAAAGCGTACTACTATCCCTGTCGAGGACAGTTGTGCTTTTTTAGAGCCAATGGATAAAAAATTAGAAGGTTACCTTAAGAAAATATTTATTCAACAAGGTTTTATCCTACAGCCCATTGCATGCATTGCCCCTGTCACTGCTGCTGCGGCGTACTGGTTTGAGTCTCTGGAAGAGGCTTTACAGGTAGAGACTCCATTGGATGACATACTTGGCAAACTTAGAGCACTTAAGCTAGCCAATTATTTTATTTCTGATGCCATTGTTCATTTGAATAAACTAACGGCTAAGAATTCTGGTTTTGCTATACAGGCGCGCAGAGCGCTATGGCTTAAATCATGGTCAGCTGACGTGACTTTAAAATCTAAGCTACTTAACATTCCCTTCAAGGGGCAGACCCTATTCGGGCCTGGTTTGAAGGAGATTATTGCTGATATCACGGGAGGAAAAGGTTGTGCCCTTCCTCAGGACAGGTCCAAATCTAGGGCCAAACAGTCTAATTTTCGTGCCTTTCGAAACTTTAAGGCAGGTGCGGCATCAACTTCCTCTAATAATAAACAAGAGGGAACTTTTGCTCAATCCAAGACGGTCTGGAGACCAAACCAGACCTGGAAAAAAGGTAAGCAGGTCAAAAAGCCTGCTGCTGCCTCTAAGACAGCATGAAGGAACGACCCCCTATCCGGTAACGGATCTAGTAGGGGGCAGACTTTCACTCTTCGCCCAGGCGTGGGCAAGAGATGTTCAGGATCCCTGGGCATTGGAAATTATATCCCAGGGATATCTTCTGGACTTCAAAGCTTCCCCCCCAAAAGGGAGATTTCACCTTTCACAATTATTTGCAAACCAGATAAAGAGTGAGGTATTCTTACACTGTGTACGAGACCTCCTAGTTATGGGAGTGATCCATCCAGTTCCAAAGGAGGAACAGGAACAGGGTTTTTACTCAAATCTGTTTGTGGTTCCCAAAAAAGAGGGAACCTTCAGACCGATTTTGGATCTAAAGATCTTAAACAAATTCCTCAAAGTTCCGTCGTTCAAGATGGAAACTATTCGTACCATCCTACCACTGATCCAGAAGGGTCAATATATGACTACAGTGCATCTAAAGGATGCTTATCTTCACATTCCGATACACAAAGATCATCATCGGTTTCTCAGGTTTGCCTTTCAAGACAGGCATTACCAGTTGTAGCTCTTGCCTTTGGATTAGCTACAGCCCCAAGAATCTTTACAAAGGTTCTAGGGTCGCTTTTGGCGGTCCTAAGGCCGCGGGGCATAGCAGTAGCCCCTTATTTAGACGACATCCTGATACAGGCGTCAAACTTCCAAATTGCCAAGTCTCATACGGACGTAGTACTGGCATTTCTGAGGTCGCATGGGTGGAAAGTGAACGAGGAAAAGTGTTCTCTATCCCCACTCACAAGAGTTTCCTTTCTAGGGACTCTGATAGATTCTGTAGAAATGAAAATTTACCTTGACGGAGTCCAGGTTATCAAAGCTTCTAAATTCCTGTCGGGTTCTTCATTCCATTCCGCGCCCTTTGGTGGCTCAGTGTATGGAAGTAATCGGCTTAATGGTAGCGGCAATGGACATAGTGCCGTTTGCACGCTTACATCTCAGACCGCTGCAACTATGCAGGCTCAGTCAGCGGAGCGGGAATTACACAGATTTGGCCCCTCAACTGAATCTGGACCAAGAGACCAGGGATCCTCTTCCCTGGTGGCTATCTCGGGTCCATCTGTCCAAAGGTATGACCTTCACAGGCCAGATTGGACTATTGTAACAACAAATGCCAGCCTTCTAGGTTGGGGTGCAGTCTGGAACTCCCTGAAGGCTCAGGGATCGTGGACTCAGGAGGAGTCTCTCCTTCCAATAAATATTCTGGAACTAAGAGCGATATTCAAGGCTCTTCAGGTTTGGCCTCAGTTAGCAACTCTGAGGTACATCAGATTTCAGTCGGTCAACATCACGACTGTAGCTTACATCAACCATCGAGGGGGAACAAGAAGTTCCCTAGAGATGTTAGAAGTTTCAAAAATAATTCACTGGGCAGAGATTCACTCTTGCCACCTATCAGCTATCCATATCCCAGGTGTAAAGTCGTCAGACTTTTCATCCGGGAGAGTGGGAACTCCATCCGGAGGTATTTGCACAACTGATTCTCCGTTGGGGCAAACCAGAACTGGATCTCATGGCGTCTCGCCAGAATGCCAAGCTTCCGTGTTACGGATCCAGGTCCAGGGATTCCAAGGCGACACTGATAGATACTCTAGCAGCGCCCTGGTCTTTCAACCTGGCTTATGTGTTTCCACCGTTTCCTCTGCTCCCTCGACTGATTGCCAAGATCAAGCAGGAGAGAGCATCGGTGATTCTGATAGCACCTGCGTGGCCACGCAGGACCTGGTATGCAGATCTAGTGGACATGTCATCCTTTCCACCATGGTCTCTGCCTCTGAAACAGGACCTTCTACTTCAGGGTCCTTTCAACCATCCAAATCTAATTTCTCTGAGGCTGACTGCCTGGAGATTGAATGCTTGATTTTATCAAAGCGTGGCTTCTCCGAGTCAGTTATTGATACCTTAATACAGGCACGAAAGCCTGTCACCAGGAAAATTTACCATAAGGTATGGCGTAGATATCTTTATTGGTGTGAATCCAAGGGTTACTCATGGAGTAAGGTCAGGATTCCTAGGATTTTATCTTTTCTCCAAGAAGGTTTGGAAAAAGGATTGTCAGCTAGTTTCTTAAAGGGACAGATTTTTGCTCTGTCTATTCTTTTGCACTAGCGTCTGGCAGATGTTCCAGACGTTCAGGCATTTTGTCAGGCTTTAGTTTGAATCAAGCCTGTGTTTAAACCTGTTGCTCCACCATGGAGCTTAAACTTGGTTCTTAAGGTTCTTCAAGGAGTTCCGTTTGAACCTCTTCATTCCATAGATATCAAACTTTTATCTTGGAAAGTTCTTTTTTTTTTTTTTTTTTTTGGTAGCTATTTCCTCGGCTCGTAGAGTCTCTGAGCTATCTGCCTTACAATGTGATTCTCCTTATCTGATTTTTCATACGGATAAGGTAGTCCTGCGTACCAAACCTGGGTTCTTACCTAAGGTGGTATCTAACAAGAATATCAATCAAGAGATTGTGGTTCCATCCTTGTGTTACACAATCTGGACGTGGTTTGTGCTTTAAAGTTTTACTTACAAGCTACTAAAGATTTTCGTCAAACATCTGCTTTGTTTGTTGTCTACTCTGGACAGAGGAGAGGTCAAAAGGCTTTGGCAACCTCTTTTTCTTTTTGGCTAAGAAGCTTAATCCGCTTAGCCTATGAGACTGCTGGACAGCAGCCTCCTGAAAGGATTACAGCTCATTCCACTAGAGCTGTGGCTTCCACTTGGGCCTTTAAAAATGAGGCTTCTGTTGAACAGATTTGCAAGGCGGCGACTTGGTCTTCGCTTCATACTTTTTCAAAATTTTACAAATTTGATACTTTTGCTTCTTCGGAGGCTATATTTGGGAGAAAGGTTTTACAGGCAGTGGTTCCTGCCTTGTCCCTCCCTTCATCCGTGTACTTTAGCTTTGGTATTGGTATCCCACAAGTAATGGATGATCCGTGGACTGGATACACCTTACAAGAGAAAACACAATTTATGCTTACCTGATAAATTTATTTCTCTTGTGGTGTATCCAGTCCACGGCCCGCCCTGTCATTTTAAGGCAGGTAATTTTTAAATTTAAACTACAGTAACCACTACACCCTATGGTTCCTCCTTTCTCGGCTTGTTTTTCGGTCGAATGACTGGCTATGACAGTTAGGGGAGGAGCTATATTACAGCTCTGCTGTGGGTGTCCTCTTGCAACTTCCTGTTGGGAATGAGAATATCCCACAAGTAATGGATGATCCGTGGACTGGATACACCACAAGAGAAATAAATTTATCAGGTAAGCATAAATTGTGTTATATTAAAAATCTCTGCAATATACTTTAATTATTTATTTTGTGTTTTTTTCCTGTAATTCCCTTCTGAAATTGTGAGGTTTCTATTAAAAATGGAAGTTCAGAACACTGTTATATTCCACACAGCCATTGGCTGAACACTCTAGTGACCTATTTATAACTGTCTGTAATTGGCGACAGCAGAGAAGGTAACTTAAGTTACAACATGGCATCTCCCATTGTTTTATACACAATAAAAGTTTATACTTATTTTGTCAATATTTAAATAGCTAATGGAACTTTAAAAAATACATCTACATGTTATTCTCAGACTAATCTTGTCTTTGAATGCATCATTCTATCTAGCATGTTGGAATACTGCCCTGCGACCCAGTCTCTGAAGGGAAGGGATCATGCTCTGCTTCAGTATGTCACAGTACATGTTAGCATTCATGGTTCCCTCAATGAACTGTAGCTCCCCAGTGCCGACAGCACTCATGCAGGCCCAGAAGCTGACACTCCCACCACCATGCTTGATTGAAGGCAAGACACACTTGTCTGTGTACTCTTCACCTGGTTGCCGCCACACATGCTTGACACCATCTGAACCAAATAAGTTTATCTTGGTCTCATCGGATCACAGGACATGGTTCCAGTAATCCATGTCCTTAGTCTGCTTGTCTTCAGCAAACTGTTTGCAGGCTTTCTTTTGCATCATCTTTAGAAGAGGCTTCCTTCTGGGACGACAGTCATGCAGACCAATTTGATGAAGTGTGCGGCATATGGTCTGAGCACTGACAGGCTGACCCCCCAAACCCTTCAACCTCTGCAGCAATGCGGGCAGCTTTCATACGTCTATTTCCCAAAGACAACTTCTGGATATGACGCTGAGCACGTGCACTCAACTTCTTTGGTCGACCATGGCGAGGCCTGTTGGGACGGATCAATATCATAAAAATGAACATCTTACCCAGACTGTTATATCTAATGCAAACTACCCCCATCCCTCTTCTAATAAACTACTTATACAAACTCCATACACTCACAGAGCAATACATCTCTGGAGAGATATCAAACCCAGGGTGGCTAAACGTATGCTCTACCTCCCTAAAGATAGAGGGGGCACCAAATATTACAGCATACAAACAGGCAATCACTTTGCAAAGGCTTCTAGACTGGTGCCAAAATGATCCAAAAAAGGAGTGGGTCCAATTGGATTGTGCCATACTGGAAACAAATAACGCAGGGACGACAGCCTGGCTCAGTGTGAAACACAGACCCAAGGCCGCTTTGTGGTACCCATTGCTTCTAGAATTCAACAAAATTCTAAACACCTTGACAGACATATCCACTACATTTTCTCCTCTGAGTCTCATTTGCAATAACCCCACACTTCCGTGGAACCTTAAAGGGACATTTGATACTTTGAGATGGTAATAAAAAATTATAAATTGTATTTCTCTTATAAGGTGTATCCAGTCCACGGATCATCCATTACTTGTGGGATATTCTCATTCCCAACAGGAAGTTGCAAGAGGACACCCGCAGCAGAGCTGTAATATAGCTCCTCCCCTAACTGTCATAGCCAGTCATTTTCTTGCAACTCTCAACAAGCTAGGATGTTGTAGGAGAGAGTGGTTAAATATAGTTAGTTTATTTTCTTCAATCAAAAGTTTGTTATTTTTAAATTGTGCTATTTTATCTCAGGCAGTAAATAGAAGAAGAATCTGCCTGAGGTTTCTATGATCTTAGCAGGTTGTAACTAAGATCCATTGCTATTCTCACATATGTCTGAGGGGATTACACAGATGAGGTAACTTCAGCGAGAGAATGGCGTGCAGTTTATTCTGCTATCAGGTATGTGCAGTTATAATTTCTTCTAGAGATGGAAAACACTAGAAAATGCTGCTGATACCGGATTAATGTAAGTTAAGCCTGAATACAGTGATTTAATAACGACTGGTATCATGCTTACTCCCAGGGGTAATACCCTTATGATATTGCAATATAAACGTTTGCTGGCATGTTTAATCGTTTTTATATATGCATTGGTGATAAAACTTTATTGGGGCCTAGTTTTTTCCACATGGCTGGCTTAAATTTTGACTAGAAACAGTTTTACTGAGGCTTTCCACTGTTATAGTATAAAAGTTACAGTTGGTGCAGTTAAAATTATAAACTGTGACATCCAGCTTCCCTCAGGAGTCCCCTGTATGCTATAGGACATCTCTAAAGGGCTCAAAGGCTTTCCAAAGTCGTTTATTGGGGAAGGTAGGACCACAGCTTGCTGTGGCAGTTGGTTGTGACTGTTAAAAAAAAACAACAAAAAAAACGTCTATTTCGTTTTTTTAATCCGTTTTTTGAACTAAGGGGTTAATCATCCATTTGCAAGTGGATGCAATGCTCTGCTAGCCTATTACATACACTGTAAAAATTTCGTTTGATTTACTGTATTTTTTCACTGTTTTTCAAATTCTGACAAAATTTGTTTCTCTTAAAGGCACAGTACCATTTTTTATATTTGCTTGTTAACTTGATTTAAAGTGTTTTCCAAGCTTGCTAGTCTCATTGCTAGTCTGTATAAACATGTCTGACATAGAAGAAACTCCTTGTTCATTATGTTTAAAAGCCATGGTGGAACCCCCTCTTAGAATGTGTACCAAATGTACTGATTTCATTTTATGCAATAAAGATCATATTCTGTTTTTAAAAAAATTATCACCAGAGGAATCTGACGAGGGGAAAGTTATGCCGACTAACTCTCCCCACGTGTCAGACCCTTTGACTCCCGCCCAAGGGACTCACGCTCAAATGGCGCCAAGTACATCTAGGGCGCCCATAGCGTTTACTTTACAAGACATGGCGGCAGTCATGGATAATACACTGTCAGCGGTATTAGCCAGACTACCTGAACTTAGAGGTTAGCGAGATAGCTCTGGGGTGAGACAAAATGCAGAGCATACTGACGCTTTAAGAACCATGTCTGATACTGCCTCACAATATGCAGAAGCTGAGGAAGGAGAGCTTCAGTCAGTGGGTGATGTTAATGACTCAGGAAAGATACCTGATTCTAATATTTCTACATTTAAATTTAAGCTTGAACACCTCCGCGTGTTACTTAGGGAGGTTTTAGCTGCTCTGAATGACTGTGATACCATTGCAGTGCCAGAGAAATTTTGTAGACTGGATAAATGCTTTGCAGTGCCGGTGTGTACTGATGTTTTTCCAATACCTAAAAGGTTTACAGAAATTATTAATAAGGAATGGGATAGACCAGGTGTGCCGTTCTCTTCCCCTCCTATTTTTAGAAAAATGTTTTCCAATAGACGCCACCACACGGGACTTATGGCAGACAGTCCCTAAGGTGGAGGGAGCAGTTTCTACTCTAGCAAAGCGTACTACTATCCCTGTCGAGGACAGTTGTGCTTTTTTAGAGCCAATGGATAAAAAATTAGAAGGTTACCTTAAGAAAATATTTATTCAACAAAGTTTTATCCTACAGCCCATTGCATGCATTGCCCCTGTCACTGCTGCTGCGGCGTACTGGTTTGAGTCTCTGGAAGAGGCTTTACAGGTAGAGACTCCATTGGATGACATACTTGGCAAACTTAGAGCACTTAAGCTAGCCAATTATTTTATTTCTGATGCCATTGTTCATTTGAATAAACTAACGGCTAAGAATTCTGGTTTTGCTATACAGGCGCGCAGAGCGCTATGGCTTAAATCATGGTCAGCTGACGTGACTTTAAAATCTAAGCTACTTAACATTTCCTTCAAGGGGCAGACCCTATTCGGGCCTGGTTTGAAGGAGATTATTGCTGATATCACGGGAGGAAAAGGTTGTGCCCTTCCTCAGGACAGGTCCAAATCTAGGGCCAAACAGTCTAATTTTCGTGCCTTTTGAAACTTCAAGGCAGGTGCGGCATCAACTTCCTCTAATAATAAACAAGAGGGAACTTTTGCTCAATCCAAGACGGTCTGGAGACCAAACCAGACCTGGAAAAAAGGTAAGCAGGTCAAAAAGCCTGCTGCTGCCTCTAAGACAGCATGAAGGAACGACCCCCTATCCGGTAACGGATCTAGTAGGGGGCAGACTTTCACTCTAGTAGGGGGCTCTTGCCAAATATCAGCTATCCATATCCCAGGTGTAAAGTCATCAGACTTTTCATCCGGGAGAGTGGGAACTCCATCCGGAGGTATTTGCACAACTGATTCTCCGTTGGGGCAAACCAGAACTGGATCTCATGGCGTCTCGCCAGAACGCCAAGCTTCCGTGTTACGGATCCAGGTCCAGGGATCCCAAGGCGACACTGATAGATACTCTAGCAGCGCCCTGGTCTTTCAACCTGGCTTATGTGTTTCCACCGTTTCCTCTGCTCCCTCGACTGATTGCCAAGATCAAGCAGGAGAGAGCATCAGTGATTCTGATAGCACCTGCGTGGCCACGCAGGACCTGGTATGCAGATCTAGTGGACATGTCATCCTTTCCACCATGGTCTCTGCCTCTGAAACAGGACCTTCTACTTCAGGGTCCTTTCAACCATCCAAATCTAATTTCTCTGAGGCTGACTGCCTGGAGATTGAATGCTTGATTTTATCAAAGCGTGGCTTCTCCGAGTCAGTTATTGATACCTTAATACAGGCACGAAAGCCTGTCACCAGGAAAATTTACCATAAGGTATGGCGTAGATATCTTTATTGGTGTGAATCCAAGGGTTACTCATGGAGTAAGGTCAGGATTCCTAGGATTTTATCTTTTCTCCAAGAAGGTTTGGAAAAAGGATTGTCAGCTAGTTTCTTAAAGGGACAGATTTTTGCTCTGTCTATTCTTTTGCACTAGCGTCTGGCAGATGTTCCAGACGTTCAGGCATTTTGTCAGGCTTTAGTTTGAATCAAGCCTGTGTTTAAACCTGTTGCTCCACCATGGAGCTTAAACTTGGTTCTTAAGGTTCTTCAAGGAGTTCCGTTTGAACCTCTTCATTCCATAGATATCAAACTTTTATCTTTGA
Source organism: Bombina bombina (assembly GCF_027579735.1). Taxonomy (NCBI): domain Eukaryota; kingdom Metazoa; phylum Chordata; class Amphibia; order Anura; family Bombinatoridae; genus Bombina; species Bombina bombina. The sequence continues at coordinate 1,056,526,799 of NC_069501.1, read as the reverse complement.
AAGTTCTTTTTTTTTTTTTTTTTGGTAGCTATTTCCTCGGCTCGTAGAGTCTCTGAGCTATCTGCCTTACAATGTGATTCTCCGTATCTGATTTTTCATACGGATAAGGTAGTCCTGCGTACCAAACCTGGGTTCTTACCTAAGGTGGTATCTAACAAGAATATCAATCAAGAGATTGTGGTTCCATCCTTGTGTTACACAATCTGGACGTGGTCTGTGCTTTAAAGTTTTACTTACAAGCTACTAAAGATTTTCGTCAAACATCTGCTTTGTTTGTTGTCTACTCTGGACAGAGGAGAGGTCAAAAGGCTTTGGCAACCTCTTTTTCTTTTTGGCTAAGAAGCTTAATCCGCTTAGCCTATGAGACTGCTGGACAGCAGCCTCCTGAAAGGATTACAGCTCATTCCACTAGAGCTGTGGCTTCCACTTGGGCCTTTAAAAATGAGGCTTCTGTTGAACAGATTTGCAAGGCGGCGACTTGGTCTTCGCTTCATACTTTTTCAAAATTTTACAAATTTGATACTTTTGCTTCTTCGGAGGCTATATTTGGGAGAAAGGTTTTACAGGCAGTGGTTCCTTCCATTTAAGTTCCTGCCTTGTCCCTCCCTTCATCCGTGTACTTTAGCTTTGGTATTGGTATCCCACAAGTAATGGATGATCCGTGGACTGGATACACCTTACAAGAGAAAACACAATTTATGCTTACCTGATAAATTTATTTCTCTTGTGGTGTATCCAGTCCACGGCCCGCCCTGTCATTTTAAGGCAGGTAATTTTTAAATTTAAACTACAGTAACCACTACACCCTATGGTTCCTCCTTTCTCGTCTTGTTTTTCGGTCGAATGACTGGCTATGACAGTTAGGGGAGGAGCTATATTACAGCTCTGCTGTGGGTGTCCTCTTGCAACTTCCTGTTGGGAATGAGAATATCCCACAAGTAATGGATGATCCGTGGACTGGATACACCACAAGAGAAATAAATTTATCAGGTAAGCATAAATTGTGTTATATTAAAAATCTCTGCAATATACTTTAATTATTTATTTTGTGTTTTTTTCCTGTAATTCCCTTCTGAAATTGTGAGGTTTCTATTAAAAATGGAAGTTCAGAACACTGTTATATTCCACACAGCCATTGGCTGAACACTCTAGTGACCTATTTATAACTGTCTGTAATTGGCGACAGCAGAGAAGGTAACTTAAGTTACAACATGGCATCTCCCATTGTTTTATAGACACTAAAAGTTTATACTTATTTTGTCAATATTTAAATAGCTAATGGAACTTTAAAAAATACATCTACATGTTATTCTCAGACTAATCTTGTCTTTGAATGCATCATTCTATCTAGCATGTTGGAATACTGCCCTGCGACCCAGTCTCTGAAGGGAAGGGATCATGCTCTGCTTCAGTATGTCACAGTACATGTTGGCATTCATGGTTCCCTCAATGAACTGTAGCTCCCCAGTGCCGACAGCACTCATGCAGGCCCAGAAGCTGACACTCCCACCACCATGCTTGATTGTAGGCAAGACACACTTGTCTGTGTACTCTTCACCTGGTTGCCGCCACACATGCTTGACACCATCTGAACCAAATAAGTTTATCTTGGTCTCATCGGATCACAGGGCATGGTTCCAGTAATCCATGTCCTTAGTCTGCTTGTCTTCAGCAAACTGTTTGCAGGCTTTCTTTTGCATCATCTTTAGAAGAGGCTTCCTTCTGGGACGACAGTCATGCAGACCAATTTGATGAAGTGTGCGGCATATGGTCTGAGCACTGACAGGCTGACCCCCCAAACCCTTCAACCTCTGCAGCAATGCGGGCAGCTTTCATACGTCTATTTCCCAAAGACAACTTCTGGATATGACGCTGAGCATGTGCACTCAACTTCTTTGGTCGACCATGGCGAGGCCTGTTCTGAGTGGAACCTGTCCTGTGAAACCACTGTATGGTCTTGCCCACCGTGCTGCAGCTCAGTTTCAGGATGGGGTCTTGGCAATCTTCTTATAGCCTAGGCCATCTTTCTGTAGAGCAACAATTCTTTTTTTTTTTTTTTTTTTTAGATCCTCAGAGAGTTCTTTGCCATGAGGTGCCATGTTGAGTGTGAGAGCAATAACACCAAATTTAACAAACCTGCTCCCCATTTACACCTGAGACCTTGTAACACTAACAAGTCACATGACACCGGGCGGGAAAATGGCTAATTGAGCACAATTTGGACATTTCCACTTAGGGGTGTACTCACTTTTGTTGCCAACGGTTTAGAAATTAATTGCTGTGTGTTGAGTTATTTTGAGGGGACAGCAAATGTACTCTGTTATACAGACTGTTCACTCACTACTTAACATTGTAGCAAAGTGTAATTTCTTCAGTGTTGTCACATGAAAAAAAGATATAATAAAATATTTACAAAAATGTGAGGGGTGTACTCACTTTTGTGAGATACTGTGTGTGTGTGTGTATATATATATATATATATATATATATATATATATATATATATATATATATATATATATGTGGATGGAAAAGAGAAAATCAAAAAGGGCGCACAGCTAGGCACTAGAATAAAAATTGACTATTGGTAAAGTAGGTATGTAGTTTTCTGACCTATGTGGTTATAGTAACAGGATAATAAAAATAATAATAATAATAATGTCCTTGGATTGTTATTGTATTCTAAAGAGTTCAGTAATGTGCTTTAGAATATTCGACACTTCTTTGTCTGAGGTGAGTGGATTTGTGCTTACCAGAGGTAACCTCAATCATATGAGGTAAGTTGTAGACTTGTCTGGGTTAGAGATGTTTCTTTGGCTCTTGTCCAGTCGATTTTGCTTTGTTCTTTGCTGTAGGAATCTTTCCTTTGTTGAAACCCTTTGGGATCTTTGTTTCCAGGTGGCTCCTGGCAGCAGTATGTTGTTTTGAATGAAAATCTTGGACTCTCTTGTATCGTTTGTTGAAAGGCAATGGAAAATCCTGGACTCTCTTTTTCCTCTTGGTGATGAGAATCTGGGTTGTCTCAGGTGTTCATATCGATTGAGATGGAATAGGAAAAAGAAAACAAGAACATAGTGTGATAACGTTTAAATAAAAAAGCTCTTTTTAATTAGAACTAAGTAAATGTGCTTACATCAAATGCCCTCAATCAGAGTATGAGGTAAGTAATAGACATTGATTAAGTATTTCGATCTCCTGGTCAGTGCTCTGGTTGGCTGCAGTACAAAGATTGCCCAATGCAGTATTTGAATTTAAAATACAGTTCAGCCTGCTTGTGGGACACTAATGGCTGTATGCTTAATGTGGTTCTTTTAAACAGCTTAACCTGCTGGCCGTAATTTGTGGTCAATAAGACCAATACGTTTATAATGCTTACGCGTTTCGAAGTGATCAGTCACTTCTTCATCAGAGGAAGAAGTGACTGATCACTTCGAAACGCGTAAGGATTATCTTAAGGTGGGCGGACATCCTTTTGCTACATTGCGGCACGGCATCATATTTAACACAACGGGTAACAGGACTTGTTGAGCGACTGTACCCTTCCTTATACATATGCCTCTGTGAGCATATTATACGCACAATTTGAACTTACCAACTGCCAACAGAGGCTTTTTAGCCTAACAGCATTATAAACGTATTGGTCTTATTGACCACAAATTACGGCCAGCAGGTTAAGCTGTTTAAAAGAACCACATTAAGCATACAGCCATTAGTGTCCCACAAGCAGGCTGAACTGTATTTTAAATTCAAATACTGCATTGGGCAATCTTTGTACTGCAGCCAACCAGAGCACTGACCAGGAGATCGAAATACTTAATCAATGTCTATTACTTACCTCATACTCTGATTGAGGGCATTTGATGTAAGCACATTTACTTAGTTCTAATTAAAAAGAGCTTTTTTATTTAAACGTTATCACACTATGTTCTTGTTTTCTTTTTCCTATTCCATCTCAATCGATATGAACACCTGAGACAACCCAGATTCTCATCACCAAGAGGAAAAAGAGAGTCCAGGATTTTCCATTGCCTTTCAACAAACGATACAAGAGAGTCCAAGATTTTCATTCAAAACAACATACTGCTGCCAGGAGCCACCTGGAAACAAAGATCCCAAAGGGTTTCAACAAAGGAAAGATTCCTACAGCAAAGAACAAAGCAAAATCGACTGGACAAGAGCCAAAGAAACATCTCTAACCCAGACAAGTCTACAACTTACCTCATATGATTGAGGTTACCTCTGGTAAGCACAAATCCACTCACCTCAGACAAAGAAGTGTCGAATATTCTAAAGCACATTACTGAACTCTTTAGAATACAATAACAATCCAAGGACATTATTATTATTATTATTTTTATTATCCTGTTACTATAACCACATAGGTCTGAAAACTACATACCTACTTTACCAATAGTCAATTTTTATTCTAGTGCCTAGCTGTGCGCCCTTTTTGATTTTCTCTTTTCCATCCACATTCCTAACAGTGACACGGGTACACTGTATCAGAGGCAGCACGCACATATATCACTATTACTACTATTGTTGCAAAAATAGCCATTACTCACCAAGTGTTAGAGTTTTTAGCGCAGGTGCCCCTCCTTTTTTCTAACATATATATATATATATATAATGATAGCCCTCTCCATTCAAATACCTTGTGATATACCATATACCTTTTAACCCTTATATTACATTTTCATTAATATTTATATGAATATTTTTATCAGATAGTGTTTACAGTGAACAGTTTATTTTAATGTATTTATGTTGTGTTTGGTGCTCATTTTTTTAAACGCGTCAGATCAGCACCACCTAACCTTGTACACAATTCTGTGTTTTACTCTTCAAGCCTGAATAAACCCGCTTGGTTGATCGTTTCTGATGGTCCTCGTTTTTTTTTTGTTCCCGCTCATTTTTTTTAATGCTAACTTTTTATGCAAGGTCTTCAGTCGCACTAAGCTAACACGAGTTAAATTTGATTGTGCTTGAGCGAATACATTTACTTTTAACTTGTAATATGTGCGCAATTTAACGTGGTTGCGATATTGCAAGCGTGCTACTCCTAATCTAGCCCTATATGTACCTACCTACTTATAGTCTTGTAGGCTATATGAGTGCCAGAAATGTTAAACTTATCACCTACCTGACAAGCCTTCACTCTACCGGGCTTACTACCTGCAGAAGAAGACTGCTAACAGTAGGTAGCCAATCTAGTGCTGTATACGTGACATCAGAGGATCTGAGTGTGTGGAGTATAACGACGATCCAACAGGAGAAGGCTAAGGGGCTGGTCTCCGTGACACCTGTGGTAGGCCTGTGACTAACTCCCCACTGGGTGTAGTTGTACCACTTCTGAATACTGCAGAAAAAAAATCTCTGTCTGAAATAGCAGCTTTCTGAGGAGAACATTCTTCACCTTCCTCCTGTGGAGGCAAAGATAAGACCAGGTGGAGTTAGAGTTTTGGGAATCTTTGCCTCCTCCAAGTGGCCAGGCTTGGAATTCCCAGGAGTAATGGCTCGTGGACTCTCACCACCTTTATGAAAGAATCACATTTATAAGGGAAAGCCCTGATAAACTTAAGCTATAGATATAGGGCTAGATTAAAGTGGCATTAACTATTGCACGCAAGCAATATAGTCTTTTTTCGTTGAAAGTAAACGAGATTGCAAGAGAACCATCACATTTTAAGCTCATCGGGCTATGGAGAGAAGAAAAAAAATACTTTAACACTTATCGCTCGCATGCTAACCAGTCAGTAGTTATTCATATTTCACATTCCAATGTTCTTCACATACAGAAATATGTTATTTTTATTGTAAATATGTATAACTATATTTATCTGTACCTATATAGCTATTCCTATATATATATATATATATATATATATATATATATATATATTTATTTAGAATTAACATTATCAGATATATATAGAAATATATATGTAATAAAATTTTAAAAAATTCTATGCGAAGAACATAGGAATGTACAATATGCGTAACACAATTTGTGTTTTGCGATTTAGGTTTAACTTAGTGTCGGATTAATGCACATGATGAATTACAAATCACAAAATGCGTTTTTGAAATATAAAATATTAAAAAATATTCGGCTAGATTATGAGTCTTGCGTTAGCCTTAACCCCTTAACGACTGAGGACGTGCAGGGTACGTCCTCAGAAAAAAGGCAGTTAACGCCTGAGAACGTACCCTGCACGTCCTCAGTGTGGAAAGCAGCTGGAAGCGATCCTGCTCGCTTCCAGCTGCTTTCCGGTTATTGCAGTGATGCCTCGATATGGAGGCATCCTGCAATAACCTTTTTAAGCCATCCGGTGCAGAGAGAGCCACTCTGTGGCCCTCTCTGCACCGGAGATCGGTGGCTTGCTGCGTTGGTGGGTGGGAGCCGGACCGGGAGGCGGGTGGCGGCCATCGATGGCCCTGGTTATGTGAAGGGGGGCGGGATCGTGGGCGGGGGTGGCTGGGGGCGCGCACGGGAGGGTGGGGGGCGGGCGCGTGCACGGGGAGGGAGCGGGTGGGAACCGCTACACTACAGAAAATGCTGAAAATAAAAAGTCAAAAATGTCAACAAAAAAAAAAATACGATCAGCAAGGTGGTGGGGGTTTGTCTGTGGGGGGTGGGGGGGGGGTTGGGGAAGCTACACTACAGAAAAAAAAGATAAACAAAAAAGCACTTTTTATTGCAAACTGGGTACTGGCAGACAGCTACCCAAGATGGCCCCCAATAAGGCAGAGTGGAGGGTTAGAGAGCGGTTTTGGGGGGGATCAGGGAGGTTGGGGGCTAAGGGGGGGATCCTACACAGTAGCATATGTAAGTATGCTAAAAAAAAATATATATATATTTTTTTAAAAACCCTTTTATTTTAGTACTGGCAGACTTTCTGCCAGTACTTAAGATGGCGGGGACAATAGTGGGGTGGGGGAGGGAAGGGAGCTGTTTGGGAGGGATCAGGGGGTGGGATGTGTCAGATGGGAGGCTGATCTCTACACTAAAGCTAAAATTAACCCTGCAAGCTCCCTACAAACTCCCTAATTAACCCCTTCACTGCTAGCCATAATACACGTGTGAGGCGCAGCAGGATTTAGCGGCCTTCTAATTATCAGAAAGCAACGCCAAAGTCATATATGTCTGCTATTTCTGAACAAAGGGGATCCCAGACAAGCATTTACAACCATTTGTGCCATAATTGCACAAGCTGTTTGTAAATGATTTCAGTGAGAAACCTAAAATTGTGAAAAATTTTACGGTTTTTTTAATTTGATCGCATTTGGGGTTGTCTACTACACTACACTAAAGCTAAAATTAACCCTACAAGCTCCCTAAAAGCTCCCTAATTAACCCCTTAACTGCTGGGCATAATACACTTGTGGTGCGCAGTGGCATTTAGCGGCCTTCTAATTACCAAAAAGCAACGCCAAAGCCATATATGTCTGCTATTTCTGAACAAAGGGGATCCCAGAGAAGAATTTACAACCATTTATGCCATAATTGCACAAGTTGTTTGTAAATAATTTCAGTGAGAAACCGAAAGTTTGTGAAAAAGTGAACGATTTTTTGTATTTGATCGCATTTGGCGGTGAAATGGTGGTATGAAATATACCAAAATTGGCCTAGATCAATACTTTGGGATGTCTACTAAAAAAAATATATACATGTCAAGGGATATTCAGGGATTCCTGAAAGATATTAGTGTTCTAATGTAACTAGCGCTAATTTTGGAAGAAAAATGGTTTGGAAATAGCAAAGTGCTACTTGTATTTATGGCCCTATAACTTGCAAAAAAAGCAAAGAACATGTAAACATTGGGTATTTCTAAACTCAGGACAAAATTTAGAAACTATTTAGCATGGGTGTTTTTTGGTGGTTTTAGATATGTAACAGATTTTGGGGGTCAAAGTTAGAAAAAGTGGTTTTTTTTCCATTTTTCCTCATATTTTATCATTTTTTTTATTGTAAATTATATGATATGATGAAAATAATGGTATCTTTAGAAAGTCCATTTAATGGCGAGAAAAACGGTATATAATATGTGTGGGTACAGTAAATGAGTAAGATGAAAATTACAGCTAAATACAAACACCCCAAAAATGTAAAAATAGCCTTGGTCCCAAACGGACAGAAAATGGAAAAGTGCTGTGGTCATTAAGGGGTTAAAAAGCAGCGTTGAGAGGTCCCAACGCTGATTTTTTTTTTTTTTTTTTTTTTTTTTAAGTTTTAAATGTTTTTATTGAAATAAATTACCATCAGGTACAAAAGTCAAAAATGAAAACCATGCGTGGAGCACACAGGCTCCTACTTTACAAGAATATAAACAATCTAACAAGTTCAAACACATGGGAGTAATATTTGTGCATGTTATAAAGAATAATACCAGTATAAGTTTAAAATAGGTACAAGGGTGAGGGGGGGGAAAGGGGTGGGATGGGGTGTAGGAAGTTGGAAGGGAACCTTATCATAGGAATAGGCTGTATGAGGCTACTTAACGTGTGTTTGTCACAACATTCGGAGACCAGGTGGTGTCATAGCGCGTGTGCCAGTCTGCCCATATAAGTTTGAACAGATCTGAGTTGTTTAAAGTGTAAAAGATGCTTTTCTCCATACTGTAAATATACGCCATTGAATTTAAGAAAGAGGACCAATATGGGGGGTCGTGCTTTTCCATGATTTGGCTATTGCCGCTTTAGTGGCTGTTAGTAGATAAATGCATAGGTATGCTTGGTGCTTGGGTAAAGAGCGGGTACCAATGTGAAGGAGGGCATTTGAAGGGGTTTTGAGGAGCATTATACCCAATCCAGCCAATGTTCGGAAGCAGGTATTCCATAAGGGCGTTAGAGTAGGGCAGTCCCACCATATGTATAAGGCGTCTCCTCTTTTCCCACAATTACGTCAACACAGAGGCGAAGTAGAACCATATATTTTGTTAAGCCTAGTGGGGATAAGGTACCAGTGCGTTAGAAGTTTATAGTACGTTTCAAACAGGGTGACGCAGTGTAAGGCCTTCTTAGTGAGGGAGATTACATGTTGCCACGTCTGTGGAGATATGGTCATGTTTAGGCATGATTCCCATTTGAGTAGATTAGGGAGCTTGTTCTCAGAGTCTGTGCTTCCTATTAGGGAGTAATGTATTGATAGGGATCTGTGTAATCTGTTCCCTTGTTGCCAAGTTATTTCCCATAATGTTTGAGTGCGACATAGTTCAGGCTTAAATCCCCAACTAAGCAGAAAACTCCTTAACCTAGTGTATTCATAAGTCATGTGTCAGGGAGGTGCAAGTTCAGTCTGTAGTTCTGTGAGTGCTAGGAAACGCGGGGTTGGAGAAGTGGCCCAGAGGTCTGAGACTGGACCCCTAGTTGTGCCCATCCATGCGGGTGAGAGTCAGGTAGCCCTCGGAGAAGACCCGTTAGAGGAGTAATAGGTTAGGGGTGCGGGGCAATATGCGTATAATGTCTAAGCTTGTCCCACATAATAAGACATTCTCGTATTATGGGGTTACTAATGTCCGAGGTTCGCCGTAAGTGGGGAGGGATCCAAATTAAGTCAGGTAAGTATATGTGGTGCGGTAATGATGCCTGTTCTATGGTGTTCCATTTACTGGAAGACTCTGTGGCGCCCCATTGTGCTATATGTGTGAGCATTGCTCCTTCGTAGTAATGAAGGATCGAAGGGGAGGCAATCCCTCCTCTGTGTAAAGAGCTCTGGAGGATTTTATGCGCTACTCTGGGGGGTTTGTGTTGCCATATGTATTTTGTAAATTTACTTTGGAATTGGTGTAGAAGGTATCCTGGGACTCTAAATGGGAGGCACCTAAAGAGGTAAGTGATTTTGGGTAAAAATGACATTTTGAGAGCTGTTAGTCTACCTATCCATGATATGTATGTGTAATCCCATTTGTCTTTCAGAGTGCGTAACTCAGAGAGCAACGGTAAGTAATTTTCTTTAATCATCTGTTGGATATTGTTCGATATCTTAACTCCTAAGTGTGAAATATAATTATTAACGCAATGGACTCTATACTGAGTCTTAAGGGTATCAGCTGTATCTTGGGGGAATCCCCAGGTGAAAATTTCAGTTTTATCTAAATTTAGTTTGTAGAGGGACATATGGCCAAAGGATTCCAGGGTTTCCTTCAATCTGGGGAATGAGGATAGTGGGTCCAAGGAAAATATTGTTATATCATAGGCAAATAGCGCTATTTTATGGTTAGTGCCATGAAGGCGAATGCTATCTATTTTCTTATCTTGCCTGATTTGTTCCACAAGTGGTTCTGTTGCAAGGGCAAAAAGCAAACGTGAAAGGGGGCACCCCTGTCTAGTGCCATTGGAGATTGGGAAGGGGAGTGAAATTAATCCTAGTCCCTTAACCATTGCCGAAGGAGTGGAGTAGAGTGCCTGAATCGCCATAACAATCTGATCTGGGAAACCAAAGGTCCTAAGGGCCTCCCATAAATAAGACCATCTAACGCAGACAAAGACCTTCTCTGCATCTAACGAGATTACAGAGAATGGCTTGTTCAATCTGGTGGATTTGCTACAAATGTTTAGTAGGCGCCTGGTATTGTCAGGCCCTTCACGGTGAGGGATGAACCCGACTTGGTCTAAGTTTATAAGTTGCGGGAGTAATTTAGATATGCGGGTGGCTAACAATTTGGCTTTTAACATCTAAGTTAATCAAGGAAATTGGTCTATAACTGGAACAAAGAGATGGGTCTTTTTGAGGTTTGGGGATGGTTATTACAGTGGTTCCTAAAAACTCCCTAGCGAATTTCCCCTCTTCTCTAGCCTGGTTAAAAAACCTAAGCAGCAAAGGCGCTAGTTCATTTATATAGGTTTTATAAAAAGATGCCGAATAACCGTCTGGGCCCGGAGTTTTAAAGGTTTTCATATGTGTGATGACAAGATTGATTTCTTTTAGTGTAAAGGGGGATGAGAGTGATTCCTGGTCCTCTATTCGTAAGGAAGGGAGTTTAAGGTGATCTAGGAACAAACGAATTTCAGAGACAGTGGCTAATGAGTGGCCTGGAGTGTGTTCTAAGTTATATAGTTTTGAATAAAAATTTTAAAAGCATGTGCCTATCTCTGAGGGTATTCGGTAGGTCTGATTCCCGGATTGAATACGGTGAATTCTGGACAAACTCGCCCTGTTTTTGAGCTTATTGGCTAAAAGTGTGTCTGCTTTATTACTCTTATAGTAAGATATCTGTTTCAACTTAAATAGGTTGGCTTGGGTGCGTTTTAATTCCAACTGATTGATATGGTTTCTTATCTTTGTGATTTGTTCTATGATATTGTCCGAGGGTGTTGATCTATTAAGGAGTTCTAGTCGGCGTAGTTCAATATAAGATCTAGAGAGGGGAAGGCCCGAGAGTTTTTTTTAGATAAGCTTGTCTCTTAATTATGAGGCCTCTAAAATTAGCTTTTGCGGCACCCCAAAGTGTGTCGTCCCGAACCTGTTTATTATCATTGGAATGAGAGTAAAAGATGATATCTTTTCTGAGAATTTATTTAAAGGAGGCGTCCTGGAGGACGTGATGTGGAAGGCGCCAGGAGGGCCTTATGTTGGTTCATTCTATTGAACGGAAAGTCACTATAACAGTGTCGTGGTCAGACCAGGGGCATAGGGAAATTTTAGAACATTTAACTTGGTCCAGGGTTTCTGCTGAGCAAAAGACATAATCAAGTCTAGAGTAGATTTTGTGGGGGTGAGAAAAATGAGTGTAATCCCTATCTCTAGGATGAAGTGATCTCCATATATCATAATAATGAAATTGGGCAATAATTTGTCTAAATTTGTGGGAGAGTTGTGTGGAGTGGGCGGTCTGTTTTGTATGGCCAGTTTTTTTTCTATCTAGTATTGGGTCCCAGGTCATATTAAAGTCTCCCGCTAACAGGACTCTGCCTATTTTCACCCGGTCCACTGTGAGAAGAACACGTTTAAGGTATCTGGGTTGATGTGAGTTAGGGAGGTAAATGGAGGCTAGCGTATAGTCAATATGGTCTAGTTTACATATTAAAATTAGGAATCTAGATTGAGGGTCTTTTAGGACTTGGATTTGTTCGTAAGCTATTCTTTTATGGATTAAGATTGAGGTACCTCTGGCCTTCTTTAAGAAGGGAGTATATTCAAGTACAGTATAGTCCTTAGATATTGAGTAAAGAGGGTTATCAAGTGACCGATGCGTCTCTTGAAGAAAAACCACATCAGGGTTAGGGTGTTTAAGCGATCTAGCTAGAAGGCTACACTTATGTGGGGAGTTCAAGCCTCTGACATTATACAGGGAGTGCAGAATTATTAGGCAAGTTGTATTTTTGAGGATTAATTTTATTATTGAACAACCATGTTCTCAATAAACCCAAAAAACTCATTAATATCAAAGCTGAATAGTTTTGGAAGTAGTTTTTATTTTGTTTTTAGTTTTAGCTATTTTAGGGGGATATCTTTGTGTGCAGGTGACTATTTCTGTGCATAATTATTAGGCAACTTAACAAAAAACAAATATATACCCATTTCAATTATTTATTTTTACCAGTGAAACCAATATAACATCTCAACATTCACAAATATACATTTCTGACATTCAAAAACAAAACAAAAACAAATCAGTGACCAATATAGCCACCTTTCTTTGCAAGGACACTCAAAAGCCTGCCATCCATGGATTCTGTCAGTGTTTTGATCTGTTCACCATCAACATTGCGTGCAGCAGCAACCACAGCCTCCCAGACACTGTTCAGAGAGGTGTACTGTTTTCCCTCCTTGTAAATCTCACATTTGATGATGGACCACAGGTTCTCAATGGGGTTCAGATCAGGTGAACAAGGAGGCCATGTCATTAGATTTTCTTCTTTTATACCCTTTCTTGCCAGCCACGCTGTGGAGTACTTGGACGTGTGTGATGGAGCATTGTCCTGCATGAAAATCATGTTTTTCTTGAAGGATGCAGACTTCTTCCTGTACCACTGCTTGAAGAAGTTGTCTTCCAGAAACTGGCAGTAGGACTGGGAGTTGAGCTTGACTCCATCCTTAACCCGAAAAGGCCCCACAAGCTCATCTTTGATGATACTAGCCCAAACCAGTACTCCACCTCCACCTTGCTGGCGTCTGAGTCGGACTGGAGCTCTCTGCCCTTTACCAATCCAGCCACGGGCCCATCCATCTGGCCCATCAAGACTCACTCTCATTTCATCAGTCCATAAAACCTTAGAAAAATCAGTCTTGAGATATTTCTTGGCCCAGTCTTGACGTTTCAGCTTGTGTGTCTTGTTCAGTGGTGGTCATCTTTCAGCCTTTCTTACCTTGGCCATGTCTCTGAGTATTGCACACCTTGTGCTTTTGGGCACTCCAGTGATGTTGCAGCTCTGAAATATGGCCAAACTGGTGGCAAGTGGCATCTTGGCAGCTGCACGCTTGACTTTTCTCAGTTCATGGGCAGTTATTTTGCGCCTTGGTTTTTCCACACGCTTCTTGCGACCCTGTTGACTATTTTGAATGAAACGCTTGATTGTTCGATGATCACGCTTCAGAAGCTTTGCAATTTTAAGAGTGCTGCATCCCTCTGCAAGATATCTCACTATTTTTGACTTTTCTGAGCCTTTCAAGTCCTTCTTTTGACCCATTTTGCCAAAGGAAAGGAAGTTGCCTAATAATTATGCACACCTGATATAGGGTGTTGATGTCATTAGACCATACCCCTTCTCATTACAGAGATGAACATCACCTAATATGCTTAATTGGTAGTAGGCTTTCGAGCCTATACAGCTTGGAGTAAGACAACATGCATAAAGAGGATGATGTGGTCAAAATACTAATTTGCCTAATAATTCTGCACTCCCTGTAGGTCAGTATTTTAAGGGGGGGCATAGGAGGCTATAAGGGAGTAACTGAGTCAGTTAAGGAGAATTGAGTGGGAGGGGGGAGGGAGTGGGGGAAATTAGGTATAAGAGGAAGGGAAGGGGTTAGCGAAAATAGTCTGCTTTAATGGAACCCTAGCGTGGGCTACTGGTGAGGGAGGGAGAACAATGAACAAGAATAGAAGTCAACAGGCTTAACTCTGCTCCGCAGACATAACTTCACGTAATTTATAACAACAACTGTGCAAAACACATAACAGAAAATTAACATTGCAAGGGGTGAGTGCGTATAAAATGCATCTATCAGGTTACTTACAAAACTTAAACGTTAACAGAAGCCTCAACTATATGCTACTAGAAGTAGGTCGAATGTCCAGGCTTGGTAGCGTCTTATAAAAAGAGGAACATAGGTGAGAACAGCCAAACATGAGTTTAAGGTGGGTTGATTTTAGTTATTTTTGCTCTTTGCTCCTTGATGGACCATTCAGGAGCTGCAGCTCTCAGTTTCGGATAGGTAGGCTGTGGTGCTGAAGATTGATCTGAATGGAGACCCCAGGAGGTGAGAAGAGCCATGCCTTGAGGAAGGGTAGATATTACATGACTTTGATTGTCTCTTGTAACCACCAGATTTGTGGGGTGTCCCCATCGATATTTGATATTAGCCTTCCTAAGGGCTAAAGTGATTGGTTGGTAAGTTTTGCGGTACTGTAGTGTGTGAGCCGATAAGTCAGGCAAGAGTTGTATATCTTTGAATTTCTCTGGTAGGGGCGGTCTTTTAAAGGCAGATTGCATCAGTTTATTTTTATAGATATAGCTGTGAAAGCAGACAATTACATCCCATGGTTTTTCTACAGGAACAGATCGTGATCTTAAAGCTCTTTGGGCCCTTTCCATTGTATCTGTTAGGCCTTCCGGGGATCCCACAAGCTCCACAAATAGTTCTCTTAAAAAAGACTGTAAATCAGAGGTCTCAACTCTCTCCGGGATGCCTCTGAACCGTATGTTATTTCTACGGGATCTGTCTTCAATGTCCGCCATTTTGAATTCAAGCTGGGTCATCTGGTCTGCTAGGGTTTCAAAATAGGCTAGTAGGTTCGTCTGATCTACCACCAGGTCATCTTGCTTTCGCTCAAGCGCTTCGACTCTATCCCCAATCTCAGAAATATCTTTTTTCAGTTCCACAGAGGATTGCTGGATTTCCTGAGTAATAGAGCGTGTCTGATTGGCCAACATCTTTTGTAGAGTGGACTTCGTAATGTAATGATGTGACGGTGTCTCTGAGCGCATACTCGATTGGGATTCAGCATCAAGCGACTCAGGATCACTTAACTCCTCATTGGGGCTAAATTAGGCTCTTTTCCAGATTGAGTAAAATGGTCATAAACGGTCTTTTCGGTGATAGTAGGGGTCTTCCCCTGTCTCCTGGACTTATGAGGTATGTTAACAAAACTTTAAGGTTACGCTGTAAATCAAAGGTTAGTTATGGGTAAAGAACACAGAATTAACCTAAGAGTATAAGGCACTTTAAGGTAGAGTTTACTAACCCCAATTACATATATTCAAGCTGCGGAGCATGGTTGATTGTCACCCTACAGGGGCTAAAGCATTTTTGTTAAGTCATCATTCAAAACACAAGAATTGCAAACCTCAGCGACAGGGGGTAGCCTCAAATTATGGACCCCCACGCACCTCAGGTATATGTGGGATACGACTATATAGAAGGGAAAATGGATAGGGGAAGTGACCAGTCCAGGCTAGCTGGACTGGAAAGGAGGAGGCGCGAGGGGGCCCTCATAAACCAGTCTAGGTCTGTGAGACACTAAGTTTATGCTAACGATACACCCTGTTATTAGAATGTACAGGAAAGCAATACAATGCCAGAAGGACAGGCCAAGAGTGTAGTTGGTAGTAGTATACCATAAAACAAGGAATTTCCCCTAAACACTATGAGCAGAGAGTAGGGATAGGGTATGACCTTGGGTTTGGTAATAAGGCGTGGAGTTACCTAAGAATGTGAAGTGAAAGGTAAATTATATGACGTAGTATGGGAGAAAATATGGGCCTAGCTAGTTTAATGCAAGAGGCTCTTGTGCGCCTCAAAGAGAAAACAGACAGTAAATTAAAGGAACACTCCATGGGGACGTGACCAACCCAAACAGTTAGGCAATATGAATCCTCAAAAAAAAAAAAAAAAGCTATGCAAGTGAACCTTGGAGGTACAATGTGCTAGGTGAGGTAGTTTAAGTGGAAAACTATATAAGCAGTGAGTAGAGTGAGGGCGAGTGAAGTCAAAGTATGTTACTCTAGCCCTGGGCCCTGGGTTACATATGAGGAACCCTAGTTAGCTTGGGGGAAAAATGCTGCACTAGAGCTGGCAATGTAGACAAAAAGCCCCTAGAATTATGACACCCTAGAAATGTAAGGCGATCCCTACTTGTAGTAAGAGAGAGGTGGGTCAAAGCACTGGTACCCCTCAGGAGGATGAGCACCAGAAGTAAGTGAGCAGTAAGGTAAGAGAACTGTCACTCAACTGCGTGGAGACTACTCCTTATGGGAGAGGGGGGGTGGGTAAGTAAAATAATCTGAAATATTGTTTGAGAAGGAGCGTAAGTCAGCTTGTTCATGTAGATGTATAGTGAAGGGTGTGTGTTGGGTCTAATTTGAGCGAGTAGTATTATCTAATTATGTGCTGGGCTAGTGTTATGTATGCATCATAAGATAGTACCTGTAAGGAAAAATGCAGGTTAAAATAATAGCACTACACTCTGAAGGCAAAGTTCAGAGACACCTGAGCTGGCACAGCAGCCCTTTAATAGAGTTATGAGACCCAGAGGTCCTTGCTGGTCTAGGTTAGAGAAGATAAGTCACACTTGGTTGAATCTTGTACACTCTATAAGACAGTAATAGTAACAATAAAAGCCTTAGCACACAGTTCTATTCTTTTGGCAGGCTGTACATTTTGTAGGTAGGTATAGAGCAATGAAGGGTACTCTGTCTTTCTGGAAGTGGGACAAGTCTCAAAGAAACAGCAATGTTCTAAATCAGTGGCCCTTCAAAACCTACTGTGTCACATTTGCAGTATAGATGGAAAATAAAGTTTTGTGGCCAAAAAGCAGAGCCGAACTAATATTGCTGGGAGCCAAGTATTAATGTGAAGCAGGCTCAAGGGTAGTTAAAGGATGGCAAACAAGCTTTGTCCCAGTAAAGCCAAGATATATTGGTGAGTGGTGCCTGGTGTAAATTACCTGATCCGGTGCTGCTAGCTATGGATGGAAATGTTCATCTTCTCCTCCTCATCAAAGAATTCCCGCTCACACCAATGTCCTAAGGCTTGTCAGGCCAGCAGACTCTGGCACTATAGACTAAAATGAGTAGCCCCGGGTGAATAGAAAGAAGCAGGCTGTCGGTGGTGGCTCTAAAGAGGATGTCAACGCCAGGTTAAGGTTCCGATGCAGGGGCGTACCGTGGCGGGAGAGCTGTGATCACTGTAGCGCAAGGGCCTCCACTCCTCATCCAAGATGGCCGACGTCACCCTTATGGCGCAGTGTTCTGCGCTGGAGTTTCGTCGATAACGGTAAGCACTAAGGGCCTACTCTGACCCCCACAATCTCACTTCTCGGGTCGCAGAACTTGTGGGCTAAACATCTGCTGGGTCGTGGCCAGAAGGGACCCTCTCACTCGGTGCACAGGTCGAAGTCGGCTAGTTCCACCTCTGAAGCCTCCGTATGTCAGTCGCCTCAATCCTCAGTCACCGGACTTTGTGGGTAATGATCAGATGTACTCCGGAGCGGAGCCCCGACCCTCTGGAGTACTTGGCTTAAGCTGCCAGTGTAGTCCTTGTATGGGCCAATGCAGGCTCTACAGTTCTTAGATGCGTAGCCGTTCAGGTCTAGCTGCGGGCCTTTCTTTACCCCTATTCACAAGTGTGGTAAAGGAAAAAAAAGCAGAAAAAAGTGACTACCTGTAGTCTAAAGTTTACCAGGTGCAAGGGAGAAGGTTTAGAGACAAAAAAACAAAACAAAATGGGAACTTTTATAAAGGTAAATCCCCAAGTATACACGGAGCTCTACCAAAACACGTCTATCCTGCGCTGCCTCAGGCTCCGCCCCCCCAACGCTGCTTTTAACGCCCGCTGGTATTACGAGTCTGGCAGGTACAGGTGTACCGCTCACTTTTCTTCCACGACTCGAGCTTACCGCAAATCCCCTTACGTAAATTGCGTATCCTATCTTTTTAATGGGATTTGCCTAACGCCGGTATTACGAGTCTTGGAAGAAGTGAGCGGTAGACCCTCTCCTGTCAAGACTCCTACCGCATTTAAAAGTCAGTAGTTAAGAGTTTTATGGGCTAACGCCGTAATATAAAACTCTTAACTAAAGTGCTACAAAGTACACTAACACCCATAAACTACCTATTAACCCCTAAACCGAGCCCCCCCCCCACATCGCAAACACTTAAATAAAGTTTTTAACCCCTAATCTGCCGACCGGACATCGCCGCCACTGTAATAAATATATTAACCCCTAATCCGCTGCACTCCCCCCCTCGCAAACACTAGTTAAATTTTATTAACCCCTAATCTGCCGTCCCTAACATCGCCGACACCTATCTACATTTATTAATCCCTAATCTGCCGCCCCAACGTCGCCGCTACTATATTACATTTATTAACCCCTAAACCTAAGTCTAGCCCTAAGTCTAACCCCCCCTAACTTAAATATAATTTAAATAAAACAAAATAAAATTACTACAATTAAATAAATTATTCCTATTTAAAACTAAATACCTGTAAAATAAACCCTAAGATAGCTACAATATAACTAATAGTTACATTTGTATCTATCTTAGGGTTTATATTTATTTTACAGGCAACTTTGTATTTATTTTAACTAGGTAGAATAGTTATTAAATAGTTATTAACTATTTAATAACTACCTAGTTAAAATAAGTACAAATTTACCTGTAAAATAAATCCTAACCTAAGTTACAATTACACCTAACACTACACTATCATTAAATTAGTTTACTAAATTACCTACAATTAAATTAAATAAACTAAAGTACAAAAAAAACAAAACACTAAATTACAGAAAATAAAAAAAAATTTTTTTTTTTTTAGGGGTTAATAAGTGTAGGTAGGTTCCAGCGACGTTGTAGGGGCAGAGTAGGGGTTAATAATTATAATGTAGGTGGCGACGATGTCGGGGACGGCAGATTAGGGGTTAATAAGTATAAGATTAGGGGTGTTTAGACTCGGGGTTCATGTTAGGGTGTTAGGTGTAGACATAAAATTCCTTTCCCTATAGGAATCAATGGGGCTGCGTTAGGAGCTGAACGCTGCTTTTTTGCAGGTGTTAGGTTTTTTTTCAGCTGGCTCAGCCCCATTGTTTCCTATGGGGAAATCGTGCATGAGCATGTTTAGCCATCTTACCGCTACCGTAAGCAACGCTTACTTAGGTGAGATGGGGAGCTAAATTTTGCTCTACGCTCACCTTTTTGCGGCTAACGCCAGGTTTAAAAAAACTGTAATACCAGCGTTGTCTTAAGGTAGCGTTAAAAAAAAGGCTCGTCAGCAACGCACCCCTGTTACCACAAAACTCATAATCTCGGTGATTGATAATTATTAAAAATTGTTATACATAATGTAAAATATATATATATATATTACTGAAGACCTTTGTGCAGAACTCTTTTATATGCAAATAATAGCCATTCTATACATGTGTTGAAAGGAATAGGCCAAAGTAAATTATTTAGAACTAGTCCTAAAGCCTGTGTACACTGGCCAATTTTTTTAAATACCACGGTTCCAACCCTTGCTTCCTCTCTCTCTCCCCCCCCCTCTTTTGAGCTCTCTCTCTCCCCCCTCTTTTGCTCTCTCTCTCTCCCACCTCTTTTGCTCTCTCTCTCCTCCTCTTTTGCTCTCTCTCACCCCCCTCTTTTGCTCTCTCTCCCCCCTCTTTTGCTCTCTCTCTCTCTTCCCCCCTCTTTAGCTCTCTCTCTCTCCCTCTCCCCTCTTTTGTACTTTCTCCCCCCTATTTTGCTCTCTCTCTCCCCCTCTTTTGCACTCTCATCCCCTCATTTGTTCTCTCTTCCCCTCATTTGCTCTCTCTTCTCCCTCTTTTGCTCTCTCTCCTCTTTTGCTCTTTACTCCCTCTTTTGCTCTCTCTCCTCTTTTGCTCTCTCTCCTCTTTTGCTCTTTACCCCCTCTTTTGCTCTCTGCCCCCTCTTTTGCTCTCTCCCCCCCGTCTTTTGCTCTCTCTCCCCCCTCTTTTGCTCTCTCTCCCCCCTCTTTTGCTCTCTCTCCCCCCTCTTTTGCTCTCTCTCCCCCCTCTTTTGCTCTCTCTCTCCCCCCCTCCTTTGCTCTCTCTCCCCCCCTCTTTTGCTCTCTCCCCCCCCTCTTTTGCTCTCTCTCCCACCTCTTTTGCTCTCTCTCTCCCCCTCTCTTTTGCTCTCTCTCTCCCCCCTCTTTTGCGCTCTCTCTCCCCCCTCTTTTGCTCTCTCTTCTCTTTTGCTCTCTCTCCTCCCTCTTTTGCTCTCTCTCTCCCCCCCTCTCTTTTGCTCTCTCTCCCCCCTCTTTTGCTCTCTCTCCCCCCTCTTTTGCTCTCTCTCCCATTCTCTTTTGCTCTCTCCCCCTCTTTTACTCTCTCTCCCCCCTCTTTTGCTCTCTCTCCCCCCCTCTTTTGCTCTCTCCCCCCCTCTTTTGCTCTCTCTCCCCCCTCTTTTGCTCTCTCTCTCCCCCTCTTTTGCACTCTCTTCCCCTCATTTGCTCTCTCTTCCCCTCATTTGCTCTCTCTACTCCCTCATTTGCTCTCTCTACTCCCTCTTTTGCTCTCTCTCCTCTTTTGCTCTTTACTCCCTCTTTTGCTCTCTGCCCCCTCTTTTGCTCTCTCCCCCCCTCTTTTGCTCTCTCTCCCCCCCTCTTTTGCTCTCTCTCCCCCCCTCTTTTGCTCTCTCTCTCCCCCCTCCTTTGCTCTCTCTCTCCCCCCCCTCTTTTGCTCTCTCCCCCCCCTCTTTTGCTCTCTCTCCCCCCTCTTTTGCTCTCTCTCCCACCTCTTTTGCTCTCTCTCTCCCCCTCTCTTTTGCTCTCTCTCTCCCCCTCTCTTTTGCTCTCTCTCTCCCCCCTCTTTTGCGCTCTCTCTCCCCCCTCTTTTGCTCTCTCTCTCCCCCCTCTTTTGCTCTCTCTTCTCTTTTGCTCTCTCTCCCCCCTCTTTTGCTCTCTCTCTCCCCCCTCTCTTTTGCTCTCTCTCTCCCCCCTCTCTTTTGCTCTCTCTCCCCCCTCTTTTGCTCTCTCTCCCCCCTCTTTTGCTCTCTCTCCCCCCTCTTTTGCTCTCTCTCTCTCTCTCTCCCCTCTTTTGCTCTCTCTCCCATTCTCTTTTGCTCTCTCCCCCCTCTTTTACTCTCTCTCCCCCCTCTTTTTCTCTCTCTCCCCCCCCTCTTTTGCTCTCTCCCCCCCTCTTTTGCTCTCTCTCCCCCCTCTTTTGCTCTCTCTCTATCCCCCTCTTTTGCTCACTCTCTCCCCCACTTTTGCTCTCTCCCTCCTATTTTGCTCTCTCTTCTCTTTTGCTCTCTCTCCCCCCACTTTTGCTCTCTCTCTCCCCCTCTATTTTTCTCTCTCCCCCCCCCCCCTCTTTTGCTCTCTCTCCCCTCTCTTTTGCTCTCTCCCCCCCGCTCTATTTTGGTCTCTTTTCCCGCTCTCTTTTACTCTCTCTCTCCGTTCTCTTTTGCTCTCTTTACCCCCCTCTTTTGCTCTCTCTCTCCCCTCTCTTTTGCTCTCTCTCCCCCCTCTTTTGCTCTTTCTTCTCTTTTGCTCTCTCTCCCCCTCTCTTTTGCTCTCTATCCCCCCTCTTTTGCTCTTTCTTCTCTTTTGCTCTCTCTCCCCCTCTCTTTTGCTCTCTCTCCCCCCCCTCTTTTGCTCTCTCTCCACCCCTCTTTTGCTCTCTCTCCCCCTCCTTTTGCTCTCCCCCCTCTTTTGCTCTCTCTCCCACCTCTTTTGCTCTCTCTCTCCCCCTCTCTTTTGCTCTCTCTCCCCCTCTCTTTTGCTCTCTCTCTCCCCCCTTTTGCTCTCTCTTCTCTTTTGCTCTCTCTCCCTCCTCTCTTGCTCTCTCTCTCCCCTCTCTTTTGCTCTCTCTCCTCCCCTTTTTTGCTCTCTCTCTTTCCCCCCTCTTTTGCTCTTTCTCCCCCCTCTTTTGCTCTTTCTCCCCCCTCTTTTGCTCTCTCTCCCCCCCTTTTGCTCTCTCTCCCCCTCTATTTTGCTCTCTCCCCCTCTTTTGCTCTCTCTCCCCCCTCTTTTGCTCTCTCCCCCCCTTTTGCTCTCTCCCCCCCTTTTGCTCTCTCTTCCCCCTCTCTTGCTCTGTCTCCCCCCTCTTTTGCGCTCTCTCTCCGCTCTCTTTTGCTCTCTCTCCCCCTTCTTTTATTCTCTCTCTCCCCCTCTATTTTGCTCTCTCTCCCCCTCTATTTTGCTCTCTCTCCCCCCTCTTTTGCTCTCTCTCCCCCCTCTTTTGCTCTCTCTCTCTCTTCCCCCCTCTTTAGCTCTCTCTCTCTCCCTCTCCCCTCTTTTGTACTTTCTCCCCCCTATTTTGCTCTCTCTCTCCCCCTCTTTTGCACTCTCATCCCCTCATTTGTTCTCTCTTCCCCTCATTTGCTCTCTCTTCTCCCTCTTTTGCTCTCTCTCCTCTTTTGCTCTTTACTCCCTCTTTTGCTCTCTCTCCTCTTTTGCTCTCTCTCCTCTTTTGCTCTTTACCCCCTCTTTTGCTCTCTGCCCCATCTTTTGCTCTCTCCCCCCCCTCTTTTACTCTCTCTCCCCCCTCTTTTGCTCTCTCTCCCCCCCTCTTTTGCTCTCTCTCTCCCCCCCCTCCTTTGCTCTCTCTCTCCCCCCCTCTTTTGCTCTCTCCCCCCCCCCCTCTTTTGCTCTCTCTCCCCCCTCTTTTGCTCTCTCTCCCACCTCTTTTGCTCTCTCTCTCCCCCTCTCTTTTGCTCTCTCTCTCCCCCCTCTTTTGCGCTCTCTCTCCCCCGCTCTTTTGCTCTCTCTTCTCTTTTGCTCTCTCTCCTCCCTCTTTTGCTCTCTCTCTCCCCCCTCTCTTTTGCTCTCTCTCTCCCCCCTCTCTTTTGCTCTCTCTCCCCCCTCTTTTGCTCTCTCTCCCATTCTCTTTTGCTCTCTCCCCCTCTTTTACTCTCTCTCCCCCCTCTTTTGCTCTCTCTCCCCCCTCTTTTGCTCTCTCTCCCCCCCCTCTTTTGCTCTCTCCCCCCTCTTTTGCTCTCTCTCCCCCCTCTTTTGCTCTCTCTCTCCCCCTCTTTTGCACTCTCTTCCCCTCATTTGCTCTCTCTTCCCCTCATTTGCTCTCTCTTCTCCCTCTTTTGCTCTCTCTCCTCTTTTGCTCTTTACTCCCTCTTTTGCTCTCTGCCCCCTCTTTTGCTCTCTCCCCCCTCTTTTGCTCTCTCCCCCCCTCTTTTGCTCTCTCTCCCCCCCTCTTTTGCTCTCTCTCCCCCCTCTTTTGCTCTCTCTCTCCCCCCCCCTCCTTTGCTCTCTCTCTCCCCCCCTCTTTTGCTCTCTCTCTCCCCCCCTCTTTTGCTCTCTCTCCCCCCTCTTTTGCTCTCTCTCCCACCTCTTTTGCTCTCTCTCTCCCCCTCTCTTTTGCTCTCTCTCTCCCCCCTCTTTTGCGCTCTCTCTCCCCCCTCTTTTGCTCTCTCTTCTCTTTTGCTCTCTCTCCCCCCTCTTTTGCTCTCTCTCTCCCCCCTCTCTTTTGCTCTCTCCCCCCTCTCTTTTGCTCTCTCTCCCCCCTCTTTTGCTCTCTCTCCCCCCTCTTTTGCTCTCTCTCCCCCCTCTTTTGCTCTCTCTCTCTCTCCCCTCTTTTGCTCTCTCTCCCATTCTCTTTTGCTCTCTCCCCCTCTTTTACTCTCTCTCCCCCCTCTTTTTCTCTCTCTCCCCCCCTCTTTTGCTCTCTCCCCCCTCTTTTGCTCTCTCTCCCCCCTCTTTTGCTCTCTCTCTATCCCCCTCTTTTGCTCTCTCTCTCCCCCACTTTTGCTCTCTCCCTCCTATTTTGCTCTCTCTTCTCTTTTGCTCTCTCTCCCCCCACTTTTGCTCTCTCTCTCCCCCTCTATTTTTCTCTCTCTCCCCCCCCCCTCTTTTGCTCTCTCTCCCCTCTCTTTTGCTCTCTCCCACCGCTCTATTTTGGTCTCTTTTCCCGCTCTCTTTTGCTCTCTCTCCTCCCCTTTTTTGCTCTCTCTCTATCCCCCCTCTTTTGCTCTTTCTCCCCCCTCTTTTGCTCTCTCTCCCCCCCTTTTGCTCTCTCTCCCCCTCTATTTTGCTCTCTCCCCCTCTTTTGCTCTCTCTCCCCCCTCTTTTGCTCTCTCCCCCCCCTTTTGCTCTCTCCCCCCTTTTGCTCTCTCTTCCCCCTCTCTTGCTCTGTCTCCCCCCTCTTTTGCGCTCTCTCTCCGCTCTCTTTTGCTCTCTCTCCCCCTTCTTTTATTCTCTCTCTCCCCCTCTATTTTGCTCTCTCTCCCCCTCTATTTTGCTCTCTCTCCCCCCTCTTTTGCTCTCTCTCCCCCCTCTTTTGCTCTCTCTCCCCCTCTCTTGCTCTCTCTCCCCCCTCTCTTGCTCTCTCTCTATCGCCCCCTCTTTTGCTCTCTCTCTCTCCCCCCTCTTTTGCTCTCTCTCCCCATTTCTTTTGCTCTCTCTCTCCCCCCTCTTTTGCGCTCTCTCTACGCTTTCTTTTGCTCTCTCTCTTTCCCCCTTTTTTTGCTCTCTCTCCCCCCTATTTTGTTCTCTTTTCTTTTGCTCTCTCTCCCCCCTCTTTTGCTCTCTCTCCCCCCTATTTTGCTCTCTCTCTCCCTCCTCTCTTTTGCGCTCGCTCTCCTCTCTTTTGCTCTCTCTCCCCTCTTTTGCTCCCTCTCTTTTGCGCTTTCTTTCCCCGCTTCTCTTTTACGCACTTTCTCTCTTTCCCTCCTCTCCTTTGGTCTCTCCCCCCTCTCTTTTGGTCTCGCTCTCTCCTCTGTTTTGCTCTCCCCTCTTTTTTTTCTCTCTTACTTGACCATGCTGCTGCCACCACGGCTGCTCCCGTCGGCCATGCCCCTTCATGCGCGCTCCCGTCCGACCACGCCACCACTCCACGTCCCCATCACAGCACGCCAGGCCATGCCCCCACCAGGCAGCTTCCACAGTGCACACTCCTCTGCTGCTCAAGGCCATGTATGTTTGTCCTCATGCAGTCTCTACTGCGCATGACTGCATTTGTCAAACATTACCTGACCTTTTATTATTTAGGATGAGGAAATGTACTAGAGGTGAATAAAATGTTGTTTGGTAGGGGTTTGTCTAAATAAGGGGTCACAGAGGTCTCTTTTGCCAATTGGGCCCTTCCTCTAGGCAGGGCCTCTTGTCCTGGCATAAGTAGTGGTGACCCTATTGGGGTCAGGGGGCAGCAGACTCCACCTTAGTCATGCCTGGCCTTTCTATGTCCCATAAATATGGAATACATTTAAACATTTAATCTGTTGATTGCTCGTGCTGTTTCAGAACTTGTTTTCTGATAATCCCACATTGATTTTTAAAAAGCAAACAGATAACAAACAAATCAAACAACAATGCAGTTTATTAACAGGGTGGTAGGAGGAATGTATGTACAATAGGCATGACTGTTAGCTTGTGTTGTGTGAGAAGGAAAATTACACATGTATAGGAAAAACAATGTAAAATAAGCACTGACAGATGCCTATAGTAATGCTTGTATACGGCATAATATGCTATTTACAGACAGTAGGAGATTATAGTCATATAAAATGCTTCACCTTTATAGATGATGGTTACATATTACATATACATTGGTGAATCATGCATGTGTGTTATCTGGTGTCTCCTAATTTCATATGACTTCTATAGTAAGTTTCACAAATAATTTTCCATTTTCTTTCAATTTTGTTGTTGTTGTATTTTTTAATTTGGGTCAGACATATTTTTGTTTTTCCATTTATACTGTTAATGAAGCGTAACATATTGCAGCCTAATCCCAGCAGCAAAACAAAGGCGTTTGATCATTTCTTTCTGCCAAAGCGCTGTGGTACTGCCATACTCCAAAACTGGGGTGTCATGGAGTCCCACCCTCGAGAGTGGATCCTGCTATCACCAAGTATTGAACTGTGTTCATCCCTGCCAAACCTAGGGCAAAAAAATATACATATCTTTAACCAATATCACTTTTCTTGTAGAATCTCAGTTCCCACCAGCTGCTTGTAGTATATGATAGTCCTGTTCAAC
Source organism: Bombina bombina (assembly GCF_027579735.1). Classification (NCBI taxonomy): domain Eukaryota; kingdom Metazoa; phylum Chordata; class Amphibia; order Anura; family Bombinatoridae; genus Bombina; species Bombina bombina. The sequence goes on along the minus strand of NC_069501.1, from coordinate 1,056,500,680 downwards.
AATTTTCACTGTTACATTTTTACTATGCTAAATTTAAATGAAAAAACAAACAAAACCTTTTTAAAGTGATGTTCCTGCTCCTTTGTATACAAATACAGGCAGTCCCCGGGTTACAGACATCCGACTTAAGTACAACTCGTACTTACAAACAGAGAAAATAGAGCTTTATCGACAATCCTTCTTTCCAGGATAATCCAAAATACTGAAAATCCAATTGTAACAAGGACAGAAAATGATGTGAAATTGTCTGAACAGGGGCACAGATAGCAAAACAAACTTTATCCTATGCTATCCAAAACAAAAAAAAATGTTTGGCTAGAGTTTCACCTAAAAAAAGTGCCTGTTCCAATTTACATACAAATTCAACTTAAGAACAAACCTACAGAACCTATCTTGTTCGTAACCTGGGGACTGCCTGTATATATATATATATATATATATATATATATTAATATGTAATATCGCAGTCTGCTGTCAATGTGAAAAAGTTAAATGATCACCCTATTCTGCTAAAGTACAGCAGATATCATAAGAACACAGAAAAAAAATGAAACTATTAACCACACAGATAAACCAAACAGCAACAAAAAAAGGTAAAGTGCACTTGTTGAATTCTATTAAGCCAATTAAAATGTGTCTGAAGTACTTTGTGTGTAAACTTCATGCCACAGATAATATTTATACAAACTGTTAATAATAGATGTTATGAAGTCACATATGGTTTCCATCATTCAGTAACAGATAGATATTTGTTAAGTTTAACTTATGTTCATTATGCCAAATGTCATTAATCATTTTCGGCCTGCTCACTGTTGGTTGATCAAAAATATAGTGCATTCCAGGCACTGGATTTAAAATATATCAGGCAAATAAACAACATTAAACATCAATTGAGCAGAAGTTTTTCCTTGATTTCCCATGAGGTATAGCAAGTAAGGATCATAATCCCAAATAAGAGGAGAAGAGAAATCTTCATAGACAATTGTTATTACGACCAGTTGTTATTCAAAGGAACAGTAAACACCTTGTAATTAAGATATTCCTGTTGTGTTGCTTCAGGGGTGATCATCCTACACTACAGAGGTTTTGGAACTAAATTCCCCATGATGCTCAGATACTTGCTTAAAGTGTCTGAGCAATGGCATCATGGGAAATGAAGTTCCAAAACTTCTGGAGTGCCAAGGTTGATCACCCCTGAAGAATAAACATATCAGTCAAGTCTAAACATTTTTAAAACAAATTAACATCCTTTTACTACAATTGTTTTTCAGTAGCTGAACTCCAAGAAGGCTAGCCCCGGTCCTAATACTAGTATAAAATGCATTGTTTTGCAGATGTTTGAAGTTAAGCCATTTAGGGACATATATGTAGCAGGGAAAGCCTTGAGAAGTCAGCAGAGTGCAGTTAAAGCTCTGAGATAAAATTACATGAAATGGGGGCAAAATACATAATGAAGTTATACTGCAAAGTTGTTTAGGCAGAACTAAACATATTATATAAAAATTTCAAAGTGTTTTTAGCCCCTTTAAAATTGGAATTTGATCCATGCCCTTATTATTTGTTTCAGTTGCTGGATTATTAGAATGCAGCTTGCAAAATCACGAAGTTGATGGGTGTTTATGTGAAAAACAACAACCGTACATTGGTAAAATGGTATATAAATATAATCTAGGTAATCTACATCAGAATACGTTTTGGGTTTGCCATCTACCTCTGTGGTTGGAAATGGAAGGAGCTCCGTGCAGGCCTGTTGTGTAGAATGGTCCTCAGTAAAGCGTTCATTGCACTTTTCTCATCAGGAATAGGCTGTGTTATGTGGCTGTCATCTATCTGTAACACAAAATACAGTCACTCACAACTCATCACCAATCACACTCAAGACTGTGGGTAACTTACTACATGAACAGTATGTTTTTTGTGTATGGTTAATTACTGACCTTAACAAATTGTGGGATGCACTAGATTAAAAATGTTTTTCCCTAAATCTCTGAAATAGCTTTTTATCATTTTTAAAATGATGTTCAAATCTATTTTGCTGCACATTACCACTGAACCATAAAAATGTATGTGATAATTTTATGATAAATTATTAAATCTTATTAAATATTTTTTGTGCATCACAACAAAAACCACTATAATTCTTCAGTATGGTTACTTACAACACACAATCCTATTGTAAACAGTGTATCAACTCTCAGTCTTTTCAGAGGTGAACAACAAATGAGACCACCATTGCATGGATTTTTCCAGTTTTTAGAACAAAGCTTTCAAGTGATGCCCTTTAATCTAATTATTAATATGCTGACCTCAGGGATTTTTCTATCAATGTAAGGTATTATAATGACCTTGCTTAAAAGGACAGTCTACTTGAAAATTGTCATTGTTTAAAAAGATAGATATTCCCCTATATTACCCATTTCCCAGTTTTGCATAACCAACACGGTTATATTAATACACTTTTTACCTCTGTGAGTACCTTGTATCTAAGCCTCTGCAGACATCCCCCTTATTTCAGTGCTTTTTTTACAAACTTGCATTTTAGCCATTTAGTGCTGGTTCCTGCATAATGCAACGGGAGTGAGCATAACTTTATCTATATGGCACACATAAACTAGCATTGTGTGGCTGTGAAAAGCTTAAAAATTTACTGAGATAAGAGGCGGCCTGGAGAGGCTTAGAAACAGGTAGAAGTTTAGAGGTTATAAAGTATATTAAAGGGACAGTCTACTCCAGAATTTTTATTGTTTAAAAAGATTTGGACAGAAGTAATTTAAGACAGATCTTTATAAATCCCACAAGCTAGATTGAGGGCCAGATTGTGAGTAGATTGCAAATTAACGCTCCTGCTTCAGTGTTTATTGCTCTAGAATTAAGCATTTTGTGCTTGTCGGATTGCGCTTGTATTACGAGCTCAACGTAAACTGTGTTCGCTCTAGTGGTAACCCGATGAGCGCAAAAATCCAAAGTTAGAATATTGTGTGCATGATAATGTATTCCCCCCTAGAAGTCGATGGAGAAAAAAAAAGTGGGAAAAAATGCCCCACTCTCACTCAAACACTATTGCAATATTCTCATTTGTGCTAATCCAACATGAAAAGAATATGGTATATTTATTCATAAATAAATATTTCTACATATATCTGATGGTATTTTGGTACAATATATATATATATATATATATATATATATATATATATATATATATATATACACACATACAAACAAAAAGGTATCGGCGCACATCCATTATCAAAAGCACAACATATTTTTTGAACTGCTGCAAAAAAAATGCCTGCAAACAACATCAAGAGACGACTATTCTTTTTAAATAAAATTGGGATCTTAGTCACACAATATGGCCATATTTTGCTTAGCCAGTCACCACTTACAAGGTGCCCCAATATAGACTGGTCCTAACACTACAGTCCTTTTGCCACAGAGGGCTGAATCATTCCTGCTTTTACTCTTCATAATAGAATGAGACTCCCTAGCTTAATATTCACAACTCTATTACACTGTCATTAGCACACCTGAGCTTGGGTGGGGTGCTTAAACCAATGGGAGATTGTCAGTCTCCCTGATTATTTTTAAATACAGATAAAGATACAAAAAACAAATTTACCGTTTTGTTTGTGTAATTACTGGGTCATATTGGCAGCACTCCCAAAGATGTGTATATAAACTTTTGTAAGGTGTGCTAAAAAAAACAAATTTTGTATCTGTGTATATGTATGTGTGTGTATGTGTGTATATGTGTGTGTATATATATATATATATATATATATATATAATTATAGGCAGCTCCATAAGTGCACTCCCACAAACAGGTAGTTCAAATGCCAGGGTGCTAAGAGGAATCCAAATAGACAAAGCACTCACTGGTCTTATCAGACCAACCTGATTAAGGGGTGAAAACCCCGAAACGTCACTTTGGAATAAATCACAAGTTTTTTTTACTTGATAAGACCAGTGAGTGCTTTGTCGTGCTTTACTATAAATGATTATATATAAGTATAGATATATACAGATATATATATACAATTATCTATTTAGAAACACTTACAACATATTCTGCTATGTGCAGAATATTGGAATGTATAATATTTACAGTAAATACATAGTTAAAACCTTTATTAAATATAAATATTACGTTAATATGCTTTTACATATGCACTTCTATATACAGTATGTATACATATGTATTTATATGTTCATATGTGTATATATGTCTGTAAATAAATGCATATATACACATATAAACGCATAAATACATATGTACACACATATAAACATATATATTTTTGATGTGTTTTGCAAAACTTTTTAGTTTTGTAAAACAGTTAATCAGAGCTCTGAAGTTGCAGTAATCATTCTAGTTTAAATCGTGATTGCAATCACTCGATCGCATTTACTTTCAACTCGTAATACAAGCAGTAAGCCCAATGAACGCAAAGCCTCGCGATATACCCTTTATCACTCAGGTGCAAATGTTTGCGCTCCACTCGTAATCTAGTCCTAAGTTTTCTATTTCTTGCTCCTTAAAATTTCTCCTAAATAAGTTGTCTGGCCCTTAACTTTGAAATTAATTTTTTTAAAACCAGATTTGCTTTTCTTATAATAAAACAAATGTCTAGTAATTAAAAAATATGCATAGTACAAAACAAATGTCACATTCCCCAAAACCATTCAGTATGGAGGGTACAGAACTTTGCTTAATCAATAACAATTCAATAAGAAAAATATTATTTTTTTCCAATTGATATTGTGAATCTGTGGTACTTGTTCCCAAGGGATGCTTAGTATATAGACATGCAGTATCTAGTCCTTGCCAATGGCGGCCCTAGCATCCCCAATCTTTTAATTTGCACCCCCTGAGGGAATTGCTCCCGAAACGTTGCATATGTTTGTACCTGCAACAATAATACATTTCTAAGATTTATTTATAAAATTTGGTGCTGTGGATTCTTACATTTGGAAATTGGAGTGGATAGCAGTCTCCTCTGTCCCACTGGCAACAAGAAATACAGGAAAAAGGTGCTGTTTGTGAATTGTTTGGTGCACCCCTGAGGAGGAGGGTAAAGAGGTGAGAATTACGACTCCCTGACCCTGTTCTTTTGGGCCAAGTCCAATAACTGTCTAACCACAGCCTGGGCCACTTAGCTCTCCCACCCCACTTGTCCTAGCGCTGCCCCTGCCCTTGGAACACCTGCAAATATGCTGCCACCCACTCTATCCCCACCAGTGGAATGACCGCAGCTCCACTCAAGATGCCCCATCATAATAATGTTTCTTTACCCACCACTGGTCCTTGTCAATATATGAAGAGAAAACAAACACTTTGCAATGTGTAGTATGTTTCATTATGTGTATTTGAAATATAATGTTATGATTTATTTTGCCCCCTTTTCCTGTAAATAAAGTCTGAAAATAGGGGTTTTTCCAAATTTTCAGAAAAGGAAATGTGCCCTGCAGACTTCATAAGCCATAACCTGCCCTATATCTGTCCATGACTAGTCTCAGCAGGGTTGATCTTATAAGGAGCCGCAAAGCAATAAATTCAGTATCAACAAAATGGCAGTGGCAAGCTTGTCTACAGTACAATTTGCAGATTGACTCCTCCAAATAAGGAAAGTGGTAGGTGGAGATTGGCTAATGAAAAGGTAATAATGCATAAAAAAATATTTCACACACACACACACATAATATTGCAAGACACCAGAAAAATGTTATTAGGCATAGGCAGAATTTCTTTATTCCGCATCCTTTACTAAACAAATGCCGAACATGGCCGCAGGTAGTGGCATTCTCCAATTTTTCGTGCTTGATTTATTTTCGTAATAGTGCAACACATAATCTAGTCAAAAAGAAATGTCATGATTTAAATAGGGCATGTAATTTTAAACAACATTCCTATTTACTTTTATCATCAATATTGCTTTGTTCTCTTGGTATTCTTCGTCGAAAGCTAAACCTAGGTAAATTATATATGCTAATTTCTTAGACCTTGAAGGCCACCTCTTATATGAAGGCATTTGACAGTTTTTCACAACTAGAGGGTGTTAGTTAATGTGTGCCATATAGATAAACATTGTGCTCACTCCTGTGGAGTTATCTAGGAGTCAGCGCTTAGACTAAAAGGTAATAACCTAGGTAAAAAGTATATTAATATAACAGTTTTGGTTATGCAAAACTGGGGAATGGCTAATAAAGGGTTTGTTGACTGTCCCTTTAAGAAATTGTCTAAACTAAATGTGCCAAGTAAACTGCCACTGTAAAAACATAATTTATGTAAGAATTTACAAGATAAATTCATTTCTTTCATATTGGCAAGAGTCCATGGGCTAGTGACGTATGGGATATACAATCCTACCAGGAGGGGCAAAGTTTCCCAAACCTCAAAATGCCTATAAATACACCCCTCACCACACCCACAATTCAGTTTAATGAATAGCCAAGTAGTGGGGTGATAAAGAAAGGAGTAAAGAGCATCAACAAAGGAATTTGGAAATAATTGTGATTTATACAAAAAAATCATAACCACCATAAAAAGGGTGGGCCTCATGGGCTCTTGCCAATATGAAAGAAATTAATTTATCTTGTAAATTCTTACATAAATTATGTTTTCTTTCATGTAATTGGCAAGAGTCCATGAGCTAGTGAAGTATGGGATATCAATACCCAAGATGTGGAACTCCACGCAAGAGTCACTAGAGAGGGAGGGATAAAAATAAACAACAGCCATTTTCCGCTGAAAAAATAATCCACAACCCAAAATATAAGTTTATTCTTCAAATGACAAGAAAATCTTAAAACATCAGAAAATGAATCAAATTGAAACAGCTGCCTGAAGAACTTTTCTACCAAAAACTGCTTCTGAAGAAGCAAATTACAATAAAACGGTAGAATTTAGTAAATGAATTTAAAGAAGACCAAGTTGCCGCTTGCAAATTTGATCAACTGAAGCTTCATTCTTAAAAGCCCACGAAGTGGAGACTGATCTAGTAGAATGAGCTGTAATTCTCTGAGGCGGGGCCTGACCCGACTCCAATAAGCTTGAAGAATCAAAAGCTTTAACCAAGAAGCCAAGGAAATAGCAGAAGCCTTCTGACCTTCCTAGGACCAGAAAATAAAACAAATAGACTAGAAGTCTTCCTGAAATTTTTAGTAGCTTCAAAATAATATTTCAAAGCTCTCACCACATCCAAAGAATGTAAGGATCTTTCCAAAGAATTCTTAGGATTAGGACACAAGAAAGGGACAACAATTTCTCTACTAATGTATCAGGAATAAATGTAAATGAAGTCCGCAAAACCGCCTTATCCTGATGAAAAATCAGAAAAGGAGACTCACAAGAAAGAGCAGATAGCTCAGAAACTCTTCTAGCAGAAGAGATGGCCAAAAGGAACAACACTTTCCAAGAAAGTAGTTTAATGTCCAAAGAATGCATAGGCTCAAAATGGAGGAACCTGTAAAGGCCTCAAAAACCAAATTAAGACTCCAAGGAGGAGAGATTGATTTAATGACAGGCTTAATATGAACTAAAGCCTGTACAAAACAGTGAATATCAGGAAGTTTAGCAATCTTTCTACGAAATAAAACAGAAAAAACAAAGATTTGTCCCTTCAAGGCACTTGCAGACAAACCCTTATCCAAACCATCCTGAAGAAACTGTAAAATTCTTACAATTCTAAAAGAATGCCAAGAAAATTCATAAGAAGAACACCAATAAATGTAAGTCTTCCAAACTCGATAATAAATCTTTCTAGAGACAGATTTACGAGCTTGTAACATAGTATTAATCACTGAGTCAGTGAAACCTCTATGACTTAACACTAAGCAATCAATTTCCATACCTTCAAATTTAATGATTTGAGAACCTGATGGAAAAACGGACCTTGAAACAGTAGGTCTGGCCTTAACGGAAGTGGCCAATTGGCAACTGGACCTCCAAACAAGACCTGTATACCAAAACATGTGAGGCCATGCTGGAGCCACCAGCAACACAAAACGATTGTTCCATGATGATTTTGGAGATCACTCTTGGAAGAAGAATTAGAGGCGGAAAAATATAAGCAGGTTGAAAACACCAAAGAAGTGTCAGTGCACCCACTGCTTCCTCCTGAAAATCCCTGGACCTGGACAGGCATCTGAGAAGTCTCATGTTTAGATGAGAAAACACATCTGGATGGAGGGACCACCCCCCTGGATTTAAATTCTGACGGTTGAAATAAACCGCCTCCCAATGTCTATACCTGGGAAATGCACCGCAGAAATTAGACAGGAGCTGGATTCTGCCCAAGCAAGTATCCAAGATACTTCTTCATAGCTTGTGGACTGTAAGTCCTACGCTGGTGATTGACAAATGCCACTGTTTGTGATATTGTCTGTCTGAAAACAAATGAACGGTTCTCTCTTCAACAAAGGCCAAAACTGAAGAGCTCTGAGAATTGCACGGAGTTCTAAAAAATTGATTGGTAATCTCGCCTCTTGAGATTTCCAAACCCCTTGTGCTGTCAGAGATCCGCAAACAGCTCCCCAACCTGAAAGACTTGCATCTGTAGTGAACATAGTCCAGGTTAGCCGAACAAAAGAAGCCCCTTGAACCAAGCGCTGGTGATTTAACCACCACGTCAGAGAGAGTCAAACATTGGGATTTAAGGATATTAATTGTGATATCTTTGTATAATCCCTGCACCATGGATTCAGCAAACAAAGCTGGAGAGGAAAATGAGCAAAGGGAATCACGTCCGATGCTGCAGTCATGAGACTTAAAATTTCCATGCACATAACCACTGAAAGGAATGACTGAGACTGAAAGTGCCGACAGGCTGCAACCAATTTCAAACATCTTTGACACTGAATCTATCTGGAAACCTAAAAAAGGTGACCCTTGTCTGAGGAATCAAGAAACTTTTGGTAAATTGATCCTCCAACCATGTTTCCGAAGAAACAACACTAGTTGATTCGTGTGAGATTCTGCAGAACGTAAAGACTGAGCTAGTACCAATATGTCATCCAAATAAGGAAACACCGCAATACCCTGCTCTCTGGTTTCCATAAAGCAGGGCACCGAGAACCTTTAAAAAGATTATTTGAGCGGTTGCTAATCCAAATGGAAGAGCAATGAATTGGTAATGCTTGTCTAGAAAAGAGAATCTCAGGAACTGAAAATGATCTGAATGAATCTGAATATGAAGGTATACATCCTGCAAGTCCATTGAGGACATAAAATGTTCTTGCTGAACAAAAGGCAGAATAGTCCTGAAAGTCACCATTTGAAAGATAGTACTCATACATAACGATTCAAAATGATTAGATCCAAAAATTGGTCTGAACTAAATTTCCTTCTTTGGGACAAATAAATAGATTTGAATAAAACTCCAGACCCTGTTCCTGAAAAGAAACTGGCATGACTACCCCTGAAACTCCAGGACTGAAACACACTTCAGGAAAGCCTGAGCTTAACTGGATTTGCTGGGATACGTGAGAGACAAAAAAAAAATCTTCTCACAGGAGAACTTACTCAGAATCATATTCGATACCCTTGAGAGACAATACTCTGGATAAATTCTGTCCAAAATCTATGGTTTCAAACATCCTTGAAAAAAACCTTAATCTGCCCTCTACCAGCTGAACTGGAATGAGAGTCGCACCTTCATGCGGACTTAAGGGCTGGCTTTTGGTTTCTTAAATGGCTTGGAATTATTCCATTTAATGAAGCTTTCCAATTGGAAACAGATTCCATAGGGAAGGAATAGGTTTTTGTTCCTTAATTGACAAAAAAGAACGAAAATGATTAGGAGCTTTATATTTACCCTTAGCTCTCTTATTACCTTGGAAAGAAAGAGATAGCAATCTAGACTTAAAAAGTCATATCAGCATTTCAAGAATAAAGCCACAAAACTCTTCTAGCTAAAAATAGCTAAAGTCATAGATCTAACATCAATCTTGATGATATAAAAAAAATGGCATCAGAACTGATTAGCATGTTGCAGTAAGCGAACAATGCTAGATATATCAGAATCCAATTCTTGTTGCGCTAATTCTCCAACAAAAATGTTGATGCAGCTGCAACATCAGCCAAAGAAATTACAGGCCTGAGACGACCTGAATATAAATAAGCTTTCCTTAGAAAAGATTCAAGTTTCCTATCTAAAGGAACTTAAGTACTATCTTCCATAGGAATAGAGGTACGTTCAGCAAGAGAAGAAATAGCCCCATCAACTTGAGGATCTTTTCCCAAACTCTATATTAATTGCTGGTAAAGGATACAATTTTTAAAACCTTTGAAGAAGGAAAACAAGAGGTACCCTGCTTATTCCATTCCTTATAAATCATATCAGAAATAGCATCAGGAATAGGAAAAAAAACCTCTGGAGTAACCACAGGAGGTTTAAAAACATAATTTACTAGTTCTAATATGAAGAGGACTAGTTTCCACAATATCCAAAAATAATTAACACTTCTAACAAACAACGAAAAATACTTCATTTAAAATAAATAAGTAGGTTTGTTAGTGTCAATATCTGAGGAAGGATCTTCTGAATCAGATAGATCCTCATCAGAGGAGGATAATTCATTATGTTGTCGGTCATTTGAAATTTCATCAACCTTATGAGAAGTTTTAAAAGACCTTATAATAATTAGAAGGCAGAATAGCAGACAAAGCCTTCTGAACAGAATCGGTAACAATTCTTTAAATTTAATAGGTATAACATGTACATTAAAAGTTGAAGGAACAACAACAGGCAATGTACTATTTACTGATGGACACAATATCTGCATGTAAAAGTTTATCATGATAACCAATACAAATGACATTCGGAAATATAATGCACTTAGCTTTAGTAGAACCGACATCAGACAGCAAAGTTCCAACAGATACTTCTGAAGCAGGATCAGATTGAGACATCTTGCAAAATGTAAAATAAACAACAACATAAAAAGCAAAATTGTCAATTTCCTTATATGACAGTTTCAGGAATGGGAGAAAATGCAATAGCATAGCCCTCTGACATAGAAAAAGGCACGAGGCAAATAGCAAAGGGGTATTAAAATAATGAAAAAAATCTGGTACCAAGTATGACGCACAACATCACTGAAAATTTTTTGGCGCCAACAACATTCAGAAATGACACACTCGCGTCACTAACGACACAACCCTGTGTAAGGAACTCGGCATCAACTACGACGCCGGAAATGACGAACTTGCGTCAACGAACGTACCTTTGCGCCAAAAAATTCTCACACCAAGAATGACGCAATAAAGTCTAGCATTTGGCTCACCCGTGGGCCTAATCCTGCCTGCAATTTGCAAGAAAAATGTAGTCAATTTGAAAAATAGACTAAACCCCAGGTAAGAAAAAATATTTCTTAATATGTTAATCTTCCCCAAATATGAAACTGACAGTCTGCAAAAGGAAATACATGAACCTGACTCATGGCAAATATAAGTACAATACATATATTTAGAACTTTATATAACCATAGCTGAGGTGTCTTAAGTAATAAAAAACATACTTACCAAAAGACACCCATCCACATATAGCAGATAGCCAAACCAGTACTGGAACAGTTATCAGTAGAGGTAACGGTATATGAGAGTATATCGTCGATCTGAAAAGGGAGGTAGGAGATGAATCTCTATGACCGATAACAGAGAACCTATGAAATAGACCCCCATTAGGGAAATCATCATATTCAATAAGTGATACTCCCTTCACATCCCTCTGACATTCGCTGTACTCTGAGAGGAATCAGGCTTCAAAATGCTGAGAAGCGCATATTAACGTAGAAATCTTAGCACAAACTTACTTCACCACCTCCATAGGAGGCAAAGTTTGTAAAACTAAATTGTGGGTGTGGTGAGGTGTGTATTTATAGGCATTTTGAGGTTTGGGAAACTTTGCCCCTCCTGGTAGGATTGTATATCCCATACGTCACTAGCTCATGGACTCTTGCCAATTACATGAAAGAAATAAGCCAGATAAGCTGCCTCTGAAATTAAGGCAGCATCATGATTAGTATATGTCAGATTTATTTATTTTTAAAGATATTCAAGATTAACAGCCTATATGGATGAAATCTTTGACTTACATTGATTGTTCTGCAGTTCTAATATTTCTAAAGATCTGATGCATCTCCAGATATCATCAGTGGAGGTTAAAGGGACAGTAAAGTCAAAATAGATCAACTTATAAAGATTATACAACTTTCTTTTATCTTTATTATCTAATTTGCTTTGTCTCTTTGTATCATTTGTGAAAAAGGCATAATGGGGTAGACTCAGAAGCAGAAATGCACTGCTAGCTGCTGATTGGTAGCTGTGCATATATGCCTTGTCATAAGCTGTTCAGTTAGCTCCCAGCAATGCATTGTTCCTCCATCAACAAAGGATACCTAGAGAATGAAGCAAATTTGATAGTAGTAGTAAACTGGAAAATTGTTTAACATTGTAAGCTCTATCTGAATAATGAATAAATAAAATTGCATGTCCCTTTAAGGAAGCATATTCCCTAAAAGGGCTAAAAAGCTAATTATGTAAACAAATATTTGGTTTAAGAAATCTGGAAAAAAAAAAATAGAATTTGCTTTTTGTTCCCTCTTGGAGGTGTGGGACAAACACATTTTTTTATAGAAAATCAAGATGTGTTTTTCATGTTCTTTTACATTTTGAATAGAAGCATTTTTGCAACAGACGTCACATAAATGCTTCTAGTAAATGCTCTCAGTGATACAACAGCTTTTACTGTGTACAGGCGTCTTTAGAGCACACTGAAATACTGCATTACTGGTTTGTAATCTATCAGCAATTACACTAAGTGAATTATAGCCAATCCAATACATACTGCTGCTGGCTTTCAGGGCAGGCGCACAATATCTCTGTGAAATTGAAATGCACTCAGATTTCAGGTTGAAGTCTTGGCATAATGTTTTTTTTTATTTGTTCTGCTTCTGTTGGATCTTTATGAATGGTGAGATGTTAGATATAAGGTTATTGATATCACTAGGTATGGTTTATAGCAGTTCTTCTAAAACTGGTGTTCGTAAAAATATTTTGGGGGTCTGCATTCCATGGGATGTACTACTGCCTTTGTGGGAGGGGGAGACACTGCAAAAACTACAATTCAGATTTAAACTGTTGGAGAGGGCAATGCAAAAATGTGTCTACTATTCATCATTTAAGCCTTGTATATTACATCTTATATGTGAATTTTTTTCCTCTGGTTCATAGATTCATGTCATTTTGTCAAGTTCTGATATATGCATAATTGCCCACATTTATTTTTAATAATATGGGATTTTTAAATTTAAAATGTTATGCTTAGCAGAGCTGTCAAAGATTTATTTTTGACATTTAGAATCACACAAATTAAACTTGAATGATTCAGCTAGAGCATTTCATTTTAAGAGACATTTAAATTCCCTTCACTTACTTTGTTATTTTGGTATCCTTTGTAAAAAAAATTACAACAAATATGTATATACCCTACAGAACTGAGAGCTAGCTGGTGATTGGTAGCTACACACTTTTGTCATTGGCTCACCTGATTTTTTCAGCTAGCTCTTAGCAGTCCATTACTGCTCTGGAGCTGACTATGTGTTTAATTTCTTTGCAGGGATAAAACACACAGTTATATAAAAGTTATTGTGCAATAATGAAATGCTGTAACATATTAGAGCATTTTGTTTTTGCACTTTATATTCCTTTAAATATGTTTGCTGTTACTCCAGTATAACGTTTTTAAAGCCTTATGTGGCAACATTTTGAGTAATACTAGTTGACTATTACTAGGCAATAGCTTTATATAATTTTAACAAAATCAAAACATTAAAGGGACACTAAAGTCAAAATTTAAACCTTCAAGATTCAGACAGAGCATGCAATAAAAAAAAAACTTACATTATCAAATTATGCGCAGTCATTTTATATGCACACTTTTTGAGGCTCCAGCTCCTACCAAGATTGAGCAAGAGTTCACAATATTTGCATGAGTCTGTGATTGGCTGATGGCTGTCACATGATATAGTGAACAGAAATGGAAGGAAACTTTAAAATTTGTAAAAAAAAAAAAATCTACTGCTCATTTTTAAATTTAGAGAAATGGTCCAATGACAAAAGGATTGTTGCAATAGCACTTATTTATAAAAGTATCCCAATTGCAATTGAGATTGCAGGTGAAATGCTCTAAAGCAGGGGTGATCAACCTTGGCCCTCCAGAGGTTGTGGAACTACATTTCCCATGATGCTCAGTCAGCTTATAGTATCTGAGCATCATGGGAAATAAAGTTCCAAAACCTGTTATAAAGGGATGAAATAGCTGTTAGAAGGCAATTTTGCCAAGTGGCATTTTACTAAACTTCATTGTGGGAGGCAAACGGACTCTGCTACTGGTGTAATGCTAAAACGCAGTATCGCATCTGCAGCAAAGGTGTAATGTAAGTGATCACTTTAGACAGTATTTAATGACATTACAATTTACATGTAAAAATATTTTGTTGATCTTACAGCTCAAGAAAAAAAACAAATGAATAATCTCACATTGGAAAACATGGGATAACTAAAAAGTTTGTATATCCCAAGGTGCTCAGGGGGCATCAGTAATTAGAATCAATAATCAAAAAGAACAAAAATTATAGTAAAATTAAAAAAAAGATCTAAAATGGAGATATTAGGATGCCCTAGCCAGCACTTCCCATAAAAAGGGGGAAATATATTGTCTATAGAAATTCAGCATGTAGTAGTTGGTCCGAGTCTACATAACCCAAAAGCAAGGAATGCGTAAAGTTGAAAAAATGCACATCTTTATTAATTACTAATCTATGAAAAAACGTACAATATATACAACACACCTTAAATATATTAAGACACCTATGGCCAAAGTAATTGGGGACCCCAGATAAATAGACGTCTATGCAACTAGAGTATAAAGTATAGGCAATATCACATTAAAAATGTAGCGCTATGACTGTACAATCAGAAAATGCACATTTAATCATATAGGAAATACATCATATTGCACAATAATAGGTAAATCAGAGATAAACAGACATTAGAATTATTGGTGTAGCACTTCTACTCAAAATCAGCAGGTATAGCATAGACATCCAGGGAAAGCAGTTCAAGGGACACTGAACACTGATTCAAATAGAGCATGAATTTTTAAGCAACTTTCTAATTTACTCCTATTATCAATTTTCTTCATTCTCTTGCTATCTTTATTTTAAAAGCAGGAATGTAAATCTTAGCAGCCAGCCCATTTTAGGTTCAGCACCGTGGATAGCGCTTGCTTATTGGGCCGGCTTCTATGCATCACATTCCTGATTTTTAAATAAAGATAGCAAGAGAACGAAGAAAAATTGATAATAGGAATCAATTAGAAAGTTGCTTAAAATTGCATGCTCTTTCTGAATCATGAAAGAAAAAAATTTGGGTTTTGTGTCCTTTTAAGCAGGTAGTTGCTGCGATGACAACCATGTATCCCCAATAGGTATTTTAGCATTTGTGTTGCTCAGGGTCATACAGTCAGCTAACATATGGCAGTAACAAGTGTCAGTTGCAATAAAGCATCCAATTCATGTAAGTTAATAGCAAGCAAAGCAGTCAGTTAGAGCAGAGTTGCAATCCAGCAAAGTGTGGTAGTGGAACAGGCAACGTTAATGGCAAAGTTATTGCATGATTTTAAGTAGAAATGCTACACCAATAGTGTGAATCTACGGACTTTACTCTAATGTCTGTTTATCTCTGATTTGCCTATTATTGTGCAATATGATGTATTTCCTACATGATTAAATGTGCATTTTCTGTTTGTATAGTCATAGTAATAAAGATGTGTATTTTTTCAACTTTATGCATTCCTTGCTTTTGATTTTATTACAAGGACAGAGACTCCTATTTTGCAATAACTTTTCATCAGCACTTAAAAGCACTGAATTTTTTTTTTAGAAGTATACAGAAAATTCAACCAATAAGGTTACTAATGGATGCAAGAAGTTTCCGGTAACGGCGTCTGATCACGCTGTGACGTAGGTGCGCATGGAAGAGCAGAGGCGGCAGTGTACGACTGAGCACGCCAGCTTCATGCGGAGAGGAGAGTGGTAAAAGCCCTAAGCAGCAATTTTAGAACTGCCGATTGCCACTACGCCTCGGGCTCTCACGGCCAGCATACATAGCAAACTCGGGGGCAAGAAGCAAGCAGCCTGGGACTGGCTGAAGCACGCACACCTACTCTCGTCCACGGCCTCAAGATCTCTTGGCAGGGGCAACCAGTCTGAGGTACAGCCGGAGTAATTCGGAAGGGAGGCCGCACAAGCTAGCCAACATCATAGCTTGGACCGGTAAAACTTAACATAGGCCTAATAATGTCTATTGGCCACAGACAGATCAGTTACTTTATGCAACGCACTTAAGGAGTATAAGTGAACTTTCTGTTTTTTTGGATTAAGCACTCTGGCATAGTTCCCCGGTATATGTACTTATAGTTATAGGTATATCAAGTCTGGCTGACCTGGGAGGGTGAAGACAGTCCAATGGGGCATAAGTAGCAAAGAAGTAAAGCGCTATAGTCCGACGAAGGCTAATAAGCTGCTAGATATGCCATCAATTTACAGAGTAAGTCCCTCTTAGAAGCTGCCAGTGAAGCTACCTGTCTTTGCCGGCTTTGTGTCAATTATCCTTCTTATATTGGTTACACACTGTGGTGAAGCAGGGCCAGTCGTCAGTCTGGAGGTATGGGGGGGGGGGGTGAAGAGAAGCAAACCTAAAGGGGGATACATGGGAAAAAGTATGCTGCACGCAATACCTCCCCTTTGGTGATATACCTTAGGTCGCAGTCCCTCACCCTATCCCCAGTGAAGCAGCCCTGGGTAAAACGGTAATCCACCCGGCATAGATCTGCATAGATCTGCGGTAGTTGAAGCTAAGAGAAGTGTCCTGGTCTGTTGGGAGGGTGAAGAAAACTCATTATCTGGCTCCTAGCATTTAAAATCTCTGGTCGTTTGTTGAAGGACAAAGTAAAATCAAGGGAACTGTGTTTTGGCCTGTATATTCCTGGCACAACGTTATATTATAAAATCTGAGTCTGGTGGACCTTGTGTGGTTGTATCTGAAAATCCTGAAGTCCCTCACAGACCTTTTACCTCACTGTTGTTTATAGTGAATGGACTTTTGTTCACAAGGACTTGAATGCTGATATATATATATGGTTATATTAAATATAAGGCAGATCTGTCTAGCTAGTTGATAATATAACAGTTCATTATTTGTATGGCAAGCTGTTGTGGTGATTGAGGATAAGGGCTCCTCATCTAATATACACAAAATTGGTTCAGATCTTTTGTTTCTGGCACATGCACTAATTGCACTAATTGCATATAAGATAGAGTGAATCTCACCCATATATAACTTTTGCATTTTTTTTTTCTCTCCTTTTTTTTCTTTCTTTCTCTTTTTTTTCTCGTCTTATTTTCCTTTTTCCTTTCCTATTGTAATATATTTTGTATGGTTTTTTGAATTGCACAAAGTCAAAAATTATTTTGGCTATTTTTATATATTTATTTTAGGTTATTTAGATCTTAGGGGAATATAGTTTATCCTAGGACACAAAAATCTCAGGGGTATATTATGGTATGTTGCACAGTTTAGAATATAGTCACGTTTTTTAAATTTTTCGTAGTCAAAGTAGTCACACTTTAATGGTACACATATGGAGAAATTTGTACACACAGTGAAAGCTAAATCGCCAGTAATGGCTCCTAAAAAAGACAAAAAAAGTAAAGCCAGTGTTCTGCAGGATAGTATATTGGAAGAGGGCAGCGGTGCTAAAATGGACACAGATTCACAGGTATTGATAAAAGCTATATGCGTGGCACTGTCCCCACAATTTGACCAACTGTGCCAAGATGTACTTACACTTATAAATGAAATACATGAATTCAATAGCAGAATAGAAGCTGCTGAACTGTGCATCTCAGATATTGAGGACAGGTTGAATATAGTTGAACAAGACACAAGTCAGCACAAAACATCACTAGAAAAACTGCAGGACAAGGTCGATGACCTTGAGGATAGAGCCAGAAGGAATAACCTGAGACTGGTTGGGGTTCCAGAAACATCAGAATACAGTGACTTAAAAAAATTTATCGTAGAGAAATTACCCCTCCTGCTAGATTTACCAGACCCCACACGACAGATAGTGATCGAGAGAGTGCACAGAATAGGGCAGTTAAGAACTAAAGCTGATGGTACGCAGGTACCAAGACAAGTGATAATGAAACTGTTAAATTTCCAAGATAAAGTAGATCTGTTGAATGCCTATCGCAAAAAGAAGGAAGTGTTTTTAGAAGGTGCTAAACTATTAATGTTTCAGGACTATTCGGTTGAAACAACAAATAGGCGGAAGGTCATGGCCCCTCTATGCACACGCATTATTAAAAAAGGTTTTGATGCATTTTTATTATATCCAGCCCGGATAAAGGTCCGTAAAAATAACACCTGGCTTATGCTAAATACATATCAAGAAGTTAACATGTTTTTAGAGGAGAATGCTTAAGAATTTGTGTTGGCTCTTTAAGAAGATGAAAGTACCAATTCTTATAACAGTGATGATGCATATAATTGATGATGTTTTTAAGTTTGAGTGTTGGGGGGGGGGTTCTTTTTGCTCCCTAACCCCCCCCCCCATTTTTTCTTTTCTTTTCGCTCCCTTATCCCCCCCCCCCATTTTTCTTTCTCCCCCCTTTTTTTTTTTTTTTTCCCCTTTCCCCCTTCTCCCTCCACTCCTGTCTCTTTCTTCCTTTTGCCTCCCTCGCATGCTTTTCCCCTGCCCCCCCCCTCCTCCAATAGTGAAGTCGCAAGAGGTTTACGGGACATTTATTATATTATGGAGCATAAAGCTAAAAGAGACTTAAAGTTTTTAAATCAATAGAATGACAGAGATGGTAAACATTAATCTGGTATCCTGGAATATCAGAGGCATAACAAACCCAATCAAAAGAAAAATGGTTATAAAAAATCTCAAAAAATTTAAATGCAATATAGCATTTTTACAGGAAACGTATGTAACCCAAAAGGAAGTAAATAAACTGAAAACAGATTGGGTGGGCGAAGTTATTGCTTCAATCGGAACTACCAGAAAATGTGGGGTGGCTATTTTGCTACATAAAAACCTAAACTATAAGATTGCCCAGTTAGAAATAGATGCAGAGGGACGTTTCATTATTATGCAGATAAAGATAAATGATCAAGTGTATATATTGTGCAATATTTATGGACCTAACAATCAAAGCCCAGATTTTTGGGAAAAAATAAAAACTAAATTGACACCATATATAGAAAGTAATCTGATAGTGGCAGGAGATTTCAACCTAGTCTCTCAACTTCCATTAGACAGATGGCCGATCAAAGTGAGAGATCTAGGTCGGGAGAAATGTAATATCACTCGCTTTCGAAAATTTAGAAACACGTTAAATCTGAAGGATGTGTGGAGGATTCAGAATCCAGAGTCAAAAGCGTATACATACAAATCTAACACATATAAATCATTATCGCGGATAGATTATATACTAATAAATGAAAGGCTTGTTGGGATTGCTGAGGCAGACATAAGTTCAATCATTATATCAGACCATGCCCCAATTTCTCTATCTTTATCGATGGGTTCTGCGAGTAGAAATAGCCCCACATACCTTTTCCCAAAATATTTATACACTAATCTCAAATTTCAGAATTGGTTAATAGAGGCCTGGAAAAAGTATGAATGCTTGAATAAGAATTCCGTTAAAAGCCCTGAGACATACTGGGAAGCCTCAAAGGCAGTACTACGCGGTGAAATAAAGGCATATTTACATAAGTTATGGAAAAAAACCCAGCTCCGAGAGGGACAATTAACAAATCAGCTATCAAATGCATATAACACATATTTACATACAGCTTCACCATCTAATTGGCAGAACTATGCTAAAGCAAAAAAAGAAAGAGACATATTCCTCCAACAAAAAGCTGCCTACACGGTGGTTAGGTCTAATGCAAGGTTATATAAGTTTGGAGGAAAAATTGGTAAAAATTTAGCTAACTTAGTTAAACAAAATCGGGGTTCTAATTCCATATCTGCAATATCAGTTAATGGCAGTCGCTTAACACAGTCTAAGGACATAAGTAAAAACTTTTTAGAATATTATACCCAAATCTTCTTATCTAAGGAAATCAATGTGGATAACAAAAAAGCTTTTTGGGATACATGTAGGCTCCCGACATTGGATGAGGAAGCAAGCAAATCACTGTGCGAACCAATTAATAAGGATGAAGTAACTCAGGCAATTAAAAGTAGCAAGTTAAATAAGGCCTCAGGCCCGGACACTTTTCCGGCAGAATTTTACAAAATACTCACACAGCAAATAACGGAACCTTTATGTGATCTTTATAATGCATATTACCTGCAAGGACATCCTATCTCGGGTAATTTCAGTGCCTCCCTAATAGTGTTAATTTTAAAGAAGGGCAAGGATGCAGAAAAACTAGATTCATATCGCCCTATATCCCTGCTCAATGCCGATTATAAACTATTAACAAGTATCTTGGCAGCTAGATTACAAAAAATTCTGGATAAACTCATTCACCCAGACCAAACTGGTTTCTTAAAGGGCAGATCCCTATTTTCAAATCTAAGGAAACTATTATTAACAACAGAATATTATAACATTAGGAAGAAATCATATGAGGCTGATAGGGAAGACAAGGTTATCATTGCTCTCGATGCCGAAAAGGCTTTTGATTCCATTGGTTGGGATCACCTATTTACCACAGTGGAACAGTTTGGTATGAGAGGTGCCTTCCTGTCTTTTATACAAGCACTATATCAGAATCCAAAATCTGCCCTAATTGTGAATGGCAAGACTACAGAATGGTTTCAACTGGCGCGAGGCACTCGACAAGGATGTCCGCTCTCTCCACTACTTTTCAATCTTTGCATTGAACCACTGGCTATAGTATTACGCAATACCATCAGGGGGATTAGACTTGGGGAGACAGACATTCAAATCTCCCTTTACGCAGATGATTTGCTTGTATTCCTCTCCAATACTAAGGAGAATATTCCTATATTACTGAGTTTATTGAAGCGATATGGTTCATTCTCAGGTTATACAATAAATGATAATAAATCAGAGGTTTTGTGGCTAAATAAGACCAGAGACTCTTTGGGGGCCTTGCCCTTTAAGGAGGTTAAAATGATTAAATATTTAGGAATTAATGTCACAAACTGCCCGGAAGAGTGGTATCGAGCTAATATTGATGGCGTCATTAAAAAAATCCTAGAGGATATCTCCAGATGGACATCATTTACACTAACATTAGCCGCCAAAATAAATCTCATAAAAATGATCGCACTCCCTAAACTTCTGTATATAATGCAGAATATCCCACTGTTCCTACGTAAAGGAGATATAAACATGTTAAATTCGGCTTTTAGGAGATTTCTATGGGGAAAAACAAAGCATAAAATGTCGTTAAAAAGACTATCTCAACCCAAAGAAAACGCAGGCTTTGCCCTACCCTCAATATATAATTATAATTTGGCCTGCTTGATGAAGATAGTACCAGATTGGTTATTAGATTTGGGTCAGCTAACGCCTCTGGATGTAGAAGCCGGCCTTCTTAAACCGTATAGCTTAAAAGCCCTAATACATATGAGGCAAAAAGATTGGCCTCCTTTACTTAAAGTGATGTACACCCTTAGAAATCCTATTATAGCCTGGCAAAAATTATGCATGGCGGTAGGTGTCAATTTCCAGTGTTCTAGATATCTACCAATTCAGAATAACCCACTCTTCCCCGCAGGTTCTGACACCGAAATTTTCAAGAGATGGAAGGTAGGGGGCTTAGTCTATTTCGCACAATGTATCGATGAAGATAGACAAGTTATTCATTCATTCGGCTCCTTAAAAGAAAAATATAATCTCCCTAACCGCGATATGTTCGGTTATTTTCAAATTAGGCATTTTCTTAACAATAAAGCACTTGCAGATTTTTACATAAATTGGGAAATTCTAACTAAAGCTTTGTCACGCCGTCAGCTTGGCAGAGCCTCTATATCTTATTGGTATAATCTATTATTGAGTAAAGAAGGTGTCTATGCCATGGAACGGCTTCATGAGAGATGGTCATTAGACATCCCGCAATTGGAGCTTAAGACAATTCAAGAAAGTATTGATAGAGCTTGGTCAGCGACGCCTCTGTTATCTTGGCGTGAATCTCATCTTAGATTAATCAATAGGACATATATCACCCCAGAAAAGTTAGGGAAGTGGAATATTACGCAAAGATATGAATGTACACGCTGTCACTACCTGAACGCCAACCTGATTCACTGCATCTGGGCATGCCCCAAAGTTAAACAGTTTTGGGCAAAAGTCTCATTTTGGCTCTCAAAAACTTTAAAGATTAAAATTTCTCTGAAGATGGAGGAAATCATCTTTTTAAGGCATTACGATGAAAGGGCGGGAAATATAAAATTTGTTAATTTTACAATCTTAACCGCTAGAAATATTATTTTTTCCTCCTGGAAATCTAATAGAAGCCCTATGCTCACCTCCTTTCTGAACATGTTAGACTCCAAATTAATTTATGAACAATACGAGACGCAGATATCTTCTGAAAAAGAAATTGCCAAATTTTTCAGGAAATGGGGAGAATATATTCTCTCCAATACGCTGGAAGTTCAAAGAAGTCTCACCGCTCCCTTCAAACACTCTGAATGGATTCAGAATGCCGTATTGAGAGGGGAAATCAGTAGTGATGTAATCACTTAACTTTTGATGGTCCCGGCCTCCTGGAGAGGGGGGGGAGGGGGAATCCAAACAAATTTTTCTGCTAAAGGGGAGGAGGGGGAAGGAGAGGGGAGAGGGGAGGGAAGGGGAAAGAAAAATCCTTTTTTCTCTTCTTTTTTTCTTTTCCTAGTCCTTGCTCTTCTTTGCTCTTTCTCTGTATTTTTCCTTTTTCTATACAATATACCTGTTTTGGGTTACTGTTTGTACAAAAAGAAGAAAATGTTTTGAGGCACAGGTCTCTCAATCTCTACTCCAAGAAGTATTATTGGATTAGGTTGTAGAACCCGGTAAAAGCATCTTGTACTCTTTATTATTTATAAGTAGCTGTATATAATACTAATCACGAAATATGTTCGCCTTTCATTGTATTATCTGATCGACTTTTGTCTGTAACCTGACCCTCTTTGCAATCTATAAATAAAAATTTAAAAAAAAAAAAATAAGGTTACTAATACATGTTATGCAATAAGATAATAGCCAATCAGATAACATCCAAAGTTATAAGTGAACATAGGTATAACATCTAATCCTCTTTTCACTTTCCTGAACAGACGTTAAGTATTCATTTAAATGTTATTGTTAATAAATTGATATTTATTGTTGATGAACTTGTTATTTATTTATAATATTTTATTATATATTTATCTTGTATGTTTTTATTTCATTAATGTGTTTATTTCATTAATTCTTGTTGTGATAAATTTTGTAACGCTTTACTTTTTAAAATTATTTCCTTATATGTCGTTATATATTTTTGCCCATCAATTTTGTAAACCATTTTCAGCTAAAACCGCTTTCGCTTTAGTCCCTTCTTTGTTACCCTCTTCCTTCTACCTTCGGTTGCTTGTGTCTCCGTTTTCAGGGCTACTCCATTGTCGGCCTTTGTCTCCGCCCCTTCTTCGTGACGCATCATTTTTTCTTTCTCCCGCCCTCACCTTTTCAGTCATGAACATAGTTTTCTCCTCCTCTCACTCGTTACTGTTTTGCAACTTATTGTTGCAGTCCATTTATTTTTTTATTTTTAAATTGTGTCATCATTTCATTAGTTAAGAGTTTGAAAGCATGTTAGTTACATTTAATAGTATTATAGCTGAGTGGTTAGCTTGTCAGTCTTTATACCTCAGAGTCTCCAGTTTGATTCCCTATACTGAAAGGGTAAAATATTTTAATAATAGTATTTTTAACTACTATATTTTGTCAGGGGAATTATATTTATTTCTCCTTATTATTATTTAACTATATTATTATTGAATAATATTTTTATTTTAAGTTGTATTCACATAAGTTACTTTTATTAACATGTAAAATAAAAATATATCTGAGGTCTCTAATAAATCCTTACAAGACATTATGTCTTCTATGGCCTCACTTCAACAGCAGATGCAGTCAGTCATGGCTGCAGTTAATAATTCTGGCCCATATTCCCAGAAAAGCAACTAGCAAAAAAAGCATTTGAAGATTAATAATAATGATATTCCCACTATAAATTCTGCTGAGAAATTAAATAAAAGTCTGCCTGGTTCAGACAATGAGGCCGAATTATAAAAGGTCTTGTGGACCTGATCCGACAGTGCGGATCAGGTCCGCAAGACCTCGCTGAATACGGAGAGCAATACACTCTCCATATTCAGCATTGCACCAGCAGCTCACAAGAGCTGCTGGTGCAATGCCGCCCCCTGCTGACTCGGATGTGTCAATCAACCCGATCGTATTCGATCGGGTAAAATTGTGGCGATTCCTGTCCACCTCATCAGAGCAGGCGGACAGGGTTATGGAGCAGCGGTCTTTAGACCGCTGCTTCATAACTGCTGTTTCTGGCGAGTCTGAAGACTCGCCAGAAACACGGCCCTTCAAGCTCCATTCGGAGCTAGATAAATGGGCCTCAATAAGTCTGCGCTTCCCAAAAAAATTACAGGATTTTTCCTCTGAAGATTCAGATCCTGTTATATATAATACAAAGAGACAAAAACGTAAGCGCAAGAGTAACGTTGACTTTGTTTCAACGTCTGAGTCATAAAATTTATGATGACAAAGATAATGATTCTTTTTATGAGGATGCCTCTGACTCATGATCCTAAAAAGATGAATAAATCTAAGAAACCTAGATTGTTAGATAATGCAGGGGAAACCTACCTAGATCCTGATGACATTGAACATCCCAGGTCCTCTAATTGGAGACCATCTATAAGGGTTTCTAAATTCATAGCTTTTTACATAAGGAGACCTTTATTAAAAAAAACAAAAAGTATTTTAAGGGCAGAATGTCCTAGACCTGAGTTACCCAGTTTATCTCATGACCTGATAGGTTTTTAAAGGCCTGTCAAGATAAATTGTTAGACACTCTTGGTCCTGTTACTAAATTACTTGAATTGTCCGAAGATGCAATTTCTAATAATACTCAGGTTGACCCTTCAGTGGTTAAACAATGGGTTCAACGATTTGTATATTTATTAGGTGATTCTAATTCAGCCTTATCTTGCCAAAGAAGGAACATTTTATTAAGGATACTTGACCCTAAATTAACAGATTTCGCACCCAAGGAGATGGGGAAAAAAGACCAAAGGTTTTTTGTTCGGGGATGCAGGACTGAAATAATTGTCCAATTATGTTTCATCTCTCAATTCTTTAAATAAAATAAAATCCCAAACAAAGAAAATCTTTAATCAGAACTCTAGAGTTTTTGACAGGGCCGGGAAAGGAAGGGGCCGCTTTCCTGGCCGCTCATCCTACATCTCAAGGCCTTTCTACCAGAATAATCCTGCTCCATCAACATCCTTCAACAGCTTCTTTCCTACAAGAGGCAGACAATGGTCATCCAGACCATTTAGAGGGAGACCTTCTAGAAGACCCTTCTCAGGTAAGTTTGAACATTTATCATTCCATACCTTTTTCTCTCAAAGAATAGGCAGTAGAATTGCCTTATTTATTCACAATTGGGAGAGAATAACTCAAGACACATTGGTGCTTCAAGCAGTGTCAGGTCTTCATCTAAATTTCATATCCATTCCCTATGAGTCTTCCCTTCTGAATCCCATTATCTTTTCCCTTTCAGATTATCATCTTTTAGACCTAGAGATCTCAGAGTTAGCCAAAAAACAAGCTATAGAAATAGCCCCATCAGACAAAGATTCTTTCGTCAGCAACATGTTTCTGGTCAAAAAGAAAGAAGGTTCTTTTCGTCCTGTTATAAATCTAAGAGATCTCAATTACCATTTAGAATACAATCATTTCAAGATGGAGGGAATTCATCTCCTCAGAGATTGTCTTCTTTCCAAGGATTGGCTAGTTCGTCTAGATCTGAAAGATGCATACCTTTCTATTCCCATTCATTATTGTTTCAGAAACTTTTTGAGATTTTTTTTTGAAAAACAGCCTTTGGCAATGTACATGCCTTCCTTTTGGACTTTCTTCGGCGCCTTGGGCATTTACAAAGATATTTCGCCCTGTAGTTGCTTGGCTCCGGATGAGGGGTGTTGGTCTTATAATTTATTTAGACGACATCCTTATCATGCACCAAGATCATCTTTGTTTGATTTCTCACCTCAATTTAACTATAGATCTCTTTCGAAATTTAGGTTTTGTTATAAATTTCAACAAATCAGAGATCAATCCTTCCCAATCTCTACAATTTTTAGGGTTTTTGATAGATTCTCAATCTGCAACCTTAAGTCTTCCCTTGGACAAAGTAAAGAAGATAAAGAAAAAAAAATTCCTTTTTACTCAAGAAACCTCTATTCCCAATCCGGACTTTAGCCCGTATAATTGATCTTCTTTCTTCATCCATCCAAGCTATTTTTCCAGCTCCCATTCACTACAGGGCTCTTCAGAGACTGAAGATTTTTTATCTTCGACATGGTTTTTCTTATTTTCACAAGATTACTTTGTCAGAAGAAGCAAGATCAGAATTATTGTGGTAGTTAGCCAATTTAGAGGCTTGGAATGGGAGAGCCATTTTTGGTTGTTCTCCCGAGATAATTTTGGAATCGGATGCCAGCAATTCAGGATGGGGAGCCAGATTAGGCCCATTTATTACTGGAGGCAAATGGACTTCAAAGGAAAAGAACCTTCATATCAATTGTTTAGAGCTATTAGCAGGTTCTTTTGCCATCAAGAGCTTTGTGTGCTCCGATCGTCCAATTTCAGTATTACTCAAGATGGACAATATTTCTGCTGTCAGGTACCTCAACCAGTTAGGAGGTACTACATCAAAAATATTGTCAGATTTAACTTCAGATTTTATCCATTCTTGCTTGGATCACAATATTCACATTCAAGCAGGATATATCCCAGGTCAGAACAACACCATAGCAGATTGGGGTTCACGTCATCTTCAGGATTCCAGCGATTGGAAATTGAACTCCAAGATTTTTCAAATTCTGTTTTACCGCAGAGGTCCTTTTTCCATAGACCTCTTTGCTTCTCGCTTGAATCATCAACTGACTCCATTTTTCAGTTGGAGACCAGATCCTCTAGCCTTGGCAACAGATGCATTCCTTCAGGAATGGCCAAGTATGAGAGCTTATGCATTCCCTCCTTTTTCAATGATTCCACGGACAATATCCTTTGTCAGGAGGAATCATATCAATTCTTCTGATAACTCCCTGGTGGTCAGCCCAGTCTTGGTTTCCAGCCCTCCTGGAGATGTCTTACCTTACTCCTTTTCTTCTTCCTCTCCAACAAGATCTTTTGTTGGACCCGGCAGGACAACCTCACAACTTGGTTCTTCAGGGATCCCTTCATCTGATTGCTTGGACGATTTCAGGGGATTCTGGTCGTTCGATGGTCTTTTGGAAGAAGCTAAATCGCTACTCCGAGAATCTTGGGCTACAGGAACCAAGAAATTTTACAAATATGCATGGCTCAAATGGTCTGATTGGTGCAGTTGCAGAAACTTGGATCCCTTTTCAGCCCCTGTAAATTAAGTCATTAACTATTTGACTTCTTTGTTTAAAGCAGGTCTGGCATATAGGTCTATTAATGTTGCACGGTCGGAAATTGCAGCCAGACATTACCCTTTAGCTAGTATCCCTATTGGCCAGATCTCATCTGTTAAGAAACTTCTTAGAGCTATAAGAGTTAAAAAACCTCCTGTTCCTAAACATTCTTATTTTTGGTATGTAGATTTATTGATTAATCTGTTTAATAGTTGGCCTTCCTATTAAAGATCTTTCTCTTAAACAGATAACCTGTAAATTAGCTACTCTATTATGTTTACTTTCATGTAAAAGAGTTTCAGATGTTAGAGCAATAGATTACAATTCTAAAATGTTTACTCCTCAAGGTGTAGTTTTTTCTCTTTCTAGGAGAACTAAATCTCTGTCATCCTCTATTTTCTATCCTTACTTTTTTGATTGTCCTAAATTATGTGTGGTTTCTTGCCTAAAAGAGAGTGAATCTAAAACTTTACCTTTCAGATTATCTTCTTCTTCCTCTCAACTCCTTATTTCTTTTGTTTCTCCTCATCTACCTGTATCAACTACCACAATAAGTAGGTGGGTCAAGTGAATTATGTCTTTAGCTGGTGTGGAAGACAAGTTTTCAGCTCATTCAGTTAGAGGAGCTGCTGCTTCTAAAGCCTTTGTAAAATCTGCTTCATTCCAAGAAATTCTTAATGCAGTAGATTGGTCCTCTGACTCTGTATTTCGTCAATTTTATTTTAAACCGATCACTTCAATTCCACACCATCTTTTGTCATGATTAATTTTGCTTTAAACTTACAAAATAGGAGTCTCTGTCCTTGTAATAAAATGACGATTATCCTAACATAGTGACGGTATAATCTGGATTTTATTAAAGAGACAGAGACGAGTATTTTCCCCCCTATATATTTTTCTATGTATTTATCTAAGTTATGTATTTATATTTTCCCTCCCAGTTATTTGAGGGTTTATGGTATATTATGTTACTATTTTACATCTTATCTTTTTCAGCACAGAACTCTGCAAATTCAGGATTTCAACAATGATCAAACTTCGGTATCATATTTCAACAAGAAGTTCTTCTTTCCATCAGAATGGCATTGGACCTCTTCAGGAATTATCATATCGTCTCTGGAAGCAGTTTCTTTCAATCAAGTTTTCTGTATTCTTCACGATTCTGTTTTGCATATTTGCATGTGTGTCAGAATTTTGTTCCTTTTTTGTTCCTACTTTCTTTATGTTATTAGCAGCAAAGTTCAAAGAGGATTAGATGTTATACCTATGTTCACTTATACCTTTGGATGTTATCTGATTGGCTATTATCTTATTGCATAACATGTATTTGTAACCTTATTGGTTGAATTTTCTGTATACTTCTAAAAAAAAATTCAGTGCTTTTAAGTGCTGTCTGTTCAGTAAATGAAAAGTTATTGCAAAATACTCGTCTCTGTCTCTTTAATAAAATCCAGATTATACCGTCACTATGTTAGGATAATCGTCATTTATGTAGCCTCGGACCACCTACTACATGCTGAATTTCTATAGACTATATATTTCCCCCTTTTTTATGGGAAGTACTGGCTAGGGCATCCTAATACCTCCATTTTCAAACTTTTTTCACTTTTTCTATAATTTAAATTCTTTTATATATATGTGTGTGTGTGTATTATACTGTAAAATAATATATTATGTATTTAATTTAAAAGCAAGTTTGTTAGGTAAATGTGTTTTTTCTTTCTTAGGAACAAGATTTTGTTTACAGGATATAATATCCTATAGAAGAGAGTTGCCGTTTTGTTTTTTTTTTCATTTTACAATAGTGCTTTTTTTAATTTAGCAGATATACATAATTATTTTACAGATACAATGTTATAAGTTTACTGTCTAAGTTAAGACTGTACTGATCTTTAGTTTATACAGTACTAATAATATATTTGTTACAGTTTAGCTGCAGTATAAATGTAAACCTGTTCAGTACAGTGTGTATTATATTTTGAAAACGTTACAATTTTACTGAGCTTGTACAGGTATCAGTTTATAAAGATCTACTCTTTCTTACAAAAGTCTTACATTTAGTGTTACTTGCTCTTCAGTTATAAAGCCATATTGATATTACCAGATTATATAATGCACATTTGTAAGCAGAATAATTCCAACTAAATTTAAAGGGCCAAGAAACTAAAAAAATTATTCTGTGTAAATCTAAAATAGAATTTTCAAAATCTATTATAGTGATTTGCTTTAACCCTTTAATGACCACAGCACTTTTCCATTTTCTGTCCATTTGGGACCAAGGCTATTTTTACATTTTTGCAGTGTTTGTGTTTAGCTGTAATTTTCCTCTTGCTCATTTACTGTACCCACACATATTATATACCGTTTTTCTCGCCATTAAATGGACTTTCTAAAGATACCATTATTTTCATCATATCTTATAATTTACTATAAAAAAAAATATAAAATATGAGGGAAAATGGAAAAAAACACACTTTTTCTAACTTTGACCCCCAAAATCTGTTACATATCTACAACCACCAAAAAAACATAATTTATGTAAGAACTTACCTGATAAATTCATTTCTTTCATATTAGCAAGAGTCCATGAGCTAGTGACGTATGGGATATACATTCCTACCAGGAGGGGCAAAGTTTCCCAAACCTCAAAATGCCTACAAATACACCCCTCACCACACCCACAATTCAGTTTAACGAATAGCCAAGAAGTGGGGTGATAAGAAAGGAGCGAAAGCATCAAAATAAGGAATTGGAATAATTGTGCTTTATACAAAAAAATCATAACCACCACAAAAAAGGGTGAGCCTCATGGACTCTTGCTAATATGAAAGAAATGAATTTATCAGGTAAGTTCTTACATAAATTATGTTTTCTTTCATGTAATTAGAAAGAGTCCATGAGCTAGTGACGTATGGGATAATAAATACCCAAGATGTGGAACTTCCACGCAAGAGTCACTAGAGAGGGAGGGATAAAATAAAGACAGCCAATTCCGCTGAAAAATAATAATAATCCGCAACCCAAAACAAAAGTTTTAATCTTAATAATGAAAAAAACTGAAATTATAAGCAGAAGAATCAAACTGAAACAGCTGCCTGAAGTACTTTTCTACCAAAAACTGCTTCAGAAGAAGAAAACACATCAAAATGGTAGAATTTAGTAAAAGTATGCAAAGAAGACCAAGTTGCTGCTTTGCAAATCTGATCAACAGAAGCTTCATTCCTAAACGCCCAGGAAGTAGAATCTAGCACAAACTTACTTCACCACCTCCACGGGAGGCAAAGTTTGTAAAACTGAATTGTGGGTGTGGTGAGGGGTGTATTTGTAGGCATTTTGAGGTTTGGGAAACTTTGCCCCTCCTGGTAGGAATGTATATCCCATATGTCACTAGCTCATGGACTCTTGCTAATTACATGAAAGAAACACCCATGCTAAATAGTTTCTAAATTTTGTCCTGAGTTTAGAAATACCCAATGTTTACATGTTCTTTGCTTTTTTTGCAAGTTATAGGGCCATAAATACAAGTAGCACTTTGCTATTTCCAAACCATTTTTTTTCAAAATTAGCGCTAGTTACATTAGAACACTGATATCTTCCAGGAATCCCTGAATATCCCTTGACATGTATATATTTTTTTTAGTAGACATCCCAAAGTATTGATCTAGGCCAATTTTGGTATATTTCATACCACCATTTCACCGCCAAATGCGATCAAATGCAAAAAATCGTTCACTATTTCACAAATTTTTTCACAAACTTTCGGTTTCTCACTGAAATTATTTACAAACAGCTTGTGCAATTATGGCATAAATGGTTGTAAATTCTTCTCTGGGATCCCCTTTGTTCTGAAATAGCAGACATATATGGCTTTGGCGTTGCTTTTTGGTAATTAGAAGGCCGCTAAATGCCACTGCGCACCACATGTGTATTATGCCCAGCAGTTAAGGGGTTAATTAGGGAGCTTTTAGGGAGCTTGTAGGGTTAATTTTAGTTTTAGTGTAGTGTAGTAGACGACCCCAAGTATTGATCTAGGCCCATTTTGGTATATTTCATGCCACCATTTCACCGCCAAATGCTATCAAATAAAAAAAAACGTAAAATTTTTCACAATTTTAGGTTTCTCACTGAAATAATTTACAAACAGCTTGTGCAATTATGGCACAAATGGTTGTAAATGCTTCTCTGGGATCCCCTTTGTTCAGAAAGAGCAGCTATATATGGCTTTGGCATTGCTTTTTGGTAATTAGAAGGCCGCTAAATGCCGCTGCGCACCACACGTGTATTATGCCCAGCAGTGCAGGGGTTAATTAGGGAGCTTTTAGGGAGCTTGTATGGTTAATTTTAGCTTTAGTGTAGTGTAGTAGACAACCCAAAGTATTGATCTAGGCCCATTTTGGTATATTTCATGCCACCATTTTACCGCCAAATGCGATCAAATAAAAAAAAAAAGTAAAATTTTTCACAATTTTAGGTTTTTCACTGAAATCATTTACAAACAGCTTGTGCAATTATGGCACAAATGGTTGTAAATGCTTCTCTGGGATCCCCTTTGTTCAGAAATAGCAGACATATATGACTTTGGCGTTGCTTTCTGGTAATTAGAAGGCCGCTAAATGCTGCTGCGCCTCACACGTGTATTATGGCTAGCAGTGAAGGGGTTAATTAGGTAGCTTGTAGGGAGCTTGCAGGGTTAATTTTAGCTTTAGTGTAGAGATCAGCCTCCCACCTGACACATCCCACCCCCTGATCCCTCCCAAATAGCTCCCTTCCCTCCCCCACCCCACAATTGTCCCCGCCATCTTAAGTACTGGCAGAAAGTCTGCCAGTACTAAAATAAAAGGGTTTTTAAAAATAATAAATTTTTTTTTAGCATATTTACATATGCTACTGTGTAGGATCCCCCCCTTAACCCCCCAACCTCCCTGATCCCCCCCAAAACCGCTCTCTAACCCTCCCCTCTGCCTTATTGGGGGCCATCTTAGTATTGGCAGCTGTCTGCCAGTACCCAGTTTGCAAAAAAATATGCTTTTTTTTTATTTTTTGCCCGGTTTTTCTGTAGTGTAGCTTCCCCCTCCCCACAGACCAACCTAACTGATTGTTTTTTTATCTGATTAGTTTATTTTTTTTTTACTATTTTTTTTCATTTTCCTACACTTTTTTTTTCTGTGTGTAGCGGTTCCCACCTGCTCCCTCCCCGTGCACGCGCCCGCCCCCACCCTCCCGTGCACGTGCGTGCATCAGTGCGCGCCCCCTGGCATCCCCGCCCACGATTCCGCCCCCCTCCACATCACGAGGGCCATCGATGGCCGCCACCTGCCTCCCGGTCCGGCTCCCACCCACCAATGCAGTAAGCCACCGATCTCCGGTGCAGAGAGGGCCACAGAGTGGCTCTCTCTGCACCGGATGGCTTAAAAAGGTTATTGCAGGATGCCTCCATATCGAGGCATCACTGCAATAACCGGAAAGCAGCTGGAAGCGAGCAGGATCGCTTCCAGCTACTTTCCACACCGAGGACGTGCAGGGTACGTCCTCAGGCGTTAACTGCCTTTTTTTTGAGGACGTACCCTGCACGTCCTCGGTCGTTAAGGGGTTAAATAGGTGTATCTGTGCTGAATAAACTTTTTCTGCATTAGAGCCCTGCCACTAAGGTGTGATTCAGATAGAGCATGCAATTTTAAGCAACTTTCTAATTTACTCCTATTATTATTTTTTCTTCGTTCTCTTGCTATCTTTATTTGAAAAAGAAGGCATCTAAGCTTTTTTTATTGGTTCAGGACTTTGGACAGCACTTTTTTTTATTGGTGGATGAATTTATCCACCAATCAGCAAGAACAACCAAGGTTGTTCACCCAAAATGGGCCTGCATCTAAACTTACATTCTTGCATTTAACTTACATTCTTGCAATAAAGATACCAAGAGAATAAATAAAATTTGATAATAGGAGTAAATTAGAAAGTTGCTTAAAATTGCATGCTCTATCTGAATCACAAAAGAAAAAAAATTGGGTTCAGTATCCCTTTAATCTTTTTTCATGCAAAAATGATTTGTATTGTGTTGAACTGCTGCTTTTTCATATACTGTACATGGTAGAATCAAATTTGACTATCATGTCACTTTAAAACAATCATGTATTATAGGTCTTTTTAACAGATGCATATATGCTGAATAAACCTACATTTTTTTGTAACCATTGAGATATAAAAAAAATATTCAATAATGAAATAATAATATTATAGTTGAACATGTTTAATTGCAGCTCTATAATATATGCTATATAAACTGTAAGCTTTATGTGCTCTATAATTAGAAACAGCAGTGTCAGTCATAAACAACACACAAGACAACTTTTTTGTAACACATCTCTCACTAATGTATAAAATATATATATTTTCCTCTATCCTAAAAAAAGCTGAACAACTAAAAATACACTATTCATATAGAAATAGAATAAAAATGGTGTAAAATGAAAGTGTAAGCCAGTTAAAACTGAAGTGTTTTGTAGTTAATCTTTTGAAAATCAGTTGTCTGTACTTTGAATATGGTTAATGTGTTCTGTGAAACAGAAGCAGCTTAGTGTCTAGTTTCAGAATGATCATACATTAGATATCACTATGGTTTACCTGTGGATCCTGGTAACTGAAGTTTTCCTGTGACTCGGCTCCTGCCTGGTGACTACAAGCACTTCTTGAGCAGACAAGGACTGCAAGAAACAGCAAAGTGATGAGCTGCATGGCTGTGTGATATAGAACAGAACAGGCTCAAGACCTCTGTATAAATGATGAGTATTGGAGGTGGAGTTTTATAAGTATTCAAAATGGATAAGGTGATTAATCTGGTGAGATGGCACTCATGGGAGACTGCATTCCCCACTGGTATGAGCAAAACTCACCTCTTTCTTATTGCAGGGATAAATCCAACTAAATAGTCATTTAAAGCCTGGGTAGATAGCTAATTGAAAGTTGTTTGTCCAGTTAATGCACAGGGATCCCAGAGGAATAAGCATATGAGAGATTTGTTAATTTCTTTCAGATTAAATATTTCTTTCCTCAAATAGTGAATAACTTATAAATACATCTCAGAGGCAACAGGGACACATTAATGCCTATTAAAGCTGTGTTTTAGTAAGCTCTTCTGTCTGATAACCACAATGGCAAATAATGCAGCAAAAACATTAACAGAGTATTTACTAAACAAAATCAATAAAGCTGGTGATTTTTCCTTTAATGGGCTTAAGTTAAGAATTTGCCCTGACGCACCAACAAAGACTTTGGTTAATAACTTGCTTGGAAAAAAAATCTATAAAGATTTACCTTCTGCACAGATGACTCCAACAGCTCCTTTTTTTCCAAGAAACGAATCTATACATTATAATGTACTATTTTTTTTATTAAACTCTTAAGAAACAGTTTTTCTATTTCAAATAGGAATTTTCCAAAATTTAAGGATTCATCTAGATTTCTTTACAAATGAAGATCTTAACAGTATGCAGAAACCAGCCTTTTCTTATAGCTTAATCACTTTATTAGATAAAATAATAATACAATTCAATTTAGTATTTTTAAGTAGCAAATCAGAAAGGAAAGCAAAGACTATTTGATACAGTCTTCTTCAGATTGTTTTAATTTTACAGTTTCATAAGATTTGTGAGTTTACAGTTTGGCATGTATTCAAAGAAGAGAGATTGATAAATACATTATGATCCAAATCAATTTTTTCTTCTCATGGGGCTAAAATATATATATATATAATCAATGCAAAGAATTTGAAAAGCTTTCAAATAACACTTTATTTTCTTTTGTATATTCCTTTTTATTTAAGAAAAGTAAAAACGACTAAGGTATGGGATAAAACTTGCCTCACCATCTTATAATAATATAATAAAATATATAATAAAATCTTAATTATTCAATTACATTACTTATTCTATATGTTTAAAAGCAAGATTATTCAGGTAATAATATTATATGTATATATATATATACACACACAGACACAATATATATATATATTTATATATATATATATATTTATATACACACATACACACACCCAATATATATATATATATATATATATATATATATATATATATATATATATATATATATATATATATATATATATATATATATATATATATATATATATATATATATATAAAAATATATATATAAAACTCCCTTTAATGGAACATTCTAATACAAAAATGATATGCACTCATTTATTAGGGTAGGTTTAATCTTTTTGTGAGGTTCAAGACTGTGGGGTCAATTTATTAAATGCCGGGCGGACATGATTCGCTAAATGCTGTCTGCAGTTAACATTGAATAAAAAACCTTAAAATATGGACCCTGTATAAATAAAGGTTTTTTATTCATTATTTGGAGGCTGGAAATCTTTTGGAATTTCCTATGATGTTGGGGTCTGGCTAACCCTTTATTCTGTGCCCCATTACTTGGAGTGAGGTGCTGTCTTCCCCTGTGAATTGGTTAGCAGTTAACATTGCCCACGCATTTCTTGTGAAATGCTTGTGCAATGCACATGCACATTCCCGGCCAATCGGCCTCTAGCAGGTGGTGTCAATCATCCAGATCATATCTGATCGGGATGATTGCAGTCCGCCACCTAAAAGGTGGCAGAGAAGTTAAGGAGCAGCGGTCTTACGAACACTGCTTCTTAACTTCTCTTTCCGGTGAGCCGGAAACTACTGATGTAGATAGCAGCATCTGCTGCTTATTAAATCTACCCCATAGGGGTTGACCCCAATATTGTGCTTGTTTTCAGTCGAACGGTATTGTCAGTGTGTTTTACCAGTGATCACAATCCTGAAATGCTTCTGCCATTAATACAACTAAAGATTGAAATGAATACTGCCCAAAAACAACTCAAAATCATTATCAAAACTAAAAGAGACCTAAGTCCCCAGAGGGCGCCAAGTGTATTGTTACCATAAATGTATTCATGCAATGCAATGTAATGGTCGCAATAAGAAATCAACAAAAAACAATTTAAAACAAATAAAGTGATACTTATAGACGTGTATATAAATGGAAAGGGGAACCTCATTAAATGTTGCCAAACTCCATTGGATCTTCCATAATAATCCTAGATAGTTCCAATAGGATGTACAATGTTTCAGATAAGTCCCCAAAAAAGATGTAGTTGGGCTCCAATGTTTTCGGCTGCATTCTTCAAAAACTGTCCCCAGCTGGGAATAGGACTTCTATAGATAAGGGTGAGAAAAAAGGGCGCACAAATGTGTGTATCTGCATGAACTGGAAACAATGAACTGCTGGTATTATATGCACAGGGTACTCACACAGTATCAGAGCACACCAATGTGCTTGTGGAAACAGGCTGGTAATCAGAGCAAACCAGCTGGCTCTTCTCCGGTATGCAGCACTCCGCCAACTCCTGATAGTGGCTTGCTTGTTATCGGCGTGTATAATCAAGGCAAAAAGTATTTTGAATAAAACCAAATAATACTTTAATATTGTTGAATAGTATACAAGCCTTAGGATATAACAATGTCTTTAAAACAAGCAAGGATATAGTTGTGTCAGTATTGCAACGCGTTTCTCGGTTCTCCTGGCCGTTTCATCAGGCATACTGAAAATGTTTAAAACCGGCTTTTTTATTGCCGCCACTACCAGTCGAAACTCAAACACGCCTCTATTGTAGGTGTGTGTTCTTGAACCAATCAATCTCTTGTGTGACCTAATGTTATGGCTACACCCCCATCAGTGCGTATATCGTGTAATGTGCCTGAATAGCTAACGGGGTTACTGATACCATCGGAATAGATGAAGGGGTATATGATCTTTGATAACAGGTAGCAAACTAACTATCGAATTTAATGTAATACTGCAATGGTGAAACCTATTACGCGAGATGTGATCTCACTGGGCCCCTGCATTCCTAAAAATGGAAAGGTACCCGATATAAGCTTACTCACATATATACCGAACTGTTTACAATACAGTATAATTATGGGGATTATATATGCAGGCTCTGCTGTGAACTAAATATTGTGATCTATAACACCCTATTTAACTGTATGTGTACGTGACTTGCATATATGTCAATTTACACCAATATTATTATAAGATCTATTTGAAGAGTTAATTTCCAATTCTTGAAATATGCCCAAATTTAGAAATTTAAAAGTGTTGGACAAATTGTGGAAAATATAAATATACCGCATTTGTGCTTCTAAATTGCTATGAAAAACTAAAAGTAACTAAAGAAAGCGTGATGCTTTTATAATTAGAATTACGTGTCTATATAAAATTGTGAAAATTATGTGCCCTGTATATAATGGGAACAATAAGGTGTGTTCATCCATATGATGACTGTGATAGTGTACTCGGCTTGTGCTTAATGTGCCTATAATTCTGATTGAGTGTCCAATGTGACCGAAGCTCTAACAAAAAATAAAATGTGAATCTTTGTATTATTATAAACTAATATGTGTATTCATGGGAGTGATATCTAAAAATCGTATTACCCATAGTTGCCTAACATACCCATGTTGATGATAATGTGCCTAGTTACCAAATCTTTTGACACATCAAGTACCTGCCAATAGAGGCGTGAATAATATACGGATATATAAAACAGTTAAAATCAAATATATGTTCATATAAATGATCATTATACCAATGGTATGACCATTATTTATACTAAACTAATACTCATATTGAACAGATTCC
Organism: Bombina bombina; assembly: GCF_027579735.1. NCBI lineage: Eukaryota > Metazoa > Chordata > Amphibia > Anura > Bombinatoridae > Bombina > Bombina bombina. The sequence continues at coordinate 1,056,462,209 of NC_069501.1, read as the reverse complement.
TATCTATACAATATTTTCATACATAGGGTGAATACCCTCACATTAATAAAATCAGTATGCCTGATGAAACGGCCAGGAGAGCCGAGAAACGCGTTGCAATACTGACACAACTATATCCTTGCTTGTTTTAAAGACATTGTTATATCCTAAGGCTTGTATACTATTCAACAATATTAAAGTATTATTTGGTTTTATTCAAAATACTTTTTGCCTAACTCTTCAAATAGATCTTATAATAATATTGGTGTAAATTGACATATATGCAAGTCACGTACACATACAGTTAAATAGGGTGTTATAGATCACAATATTTAGTTCACAGCAGAGCCTGCATATATAATCCCCATAATTATACCGTATTGTAAACAGTTCGATATATATGTGAGTAAGCTTATATCGGGTACCTTTCCATTTTTAGGAATGCAGGGGCCCAGTGAGATCACATCTCGCGTAATAGGTTTCACCATTGCAGTATTATATTAAATTCGATAGTAAGTTAGTTGGCTACCTGTTATCAAGGATCATATACCCCTTCATCTATTCCAATGGTATCAGTAACCCCGTTAGCTATTCAGGCACATTACACGATATACGCACTGATGGGGGTGTAGCCATAACATTAGGTCACACAAGAGATTGATTGGTTCAAGAACACACACCTACAATAGAGGCGTGTTTGAGTTTCGACTGGTAGTGGCGGCAATAAAAAAGCCGGTTTTAAACATTTTCAGTATGCCTGATGAAACGGCCAGGAGAACCGAGAAACGCGTTGCAATACTGACACAACTATATCCTTGCTTGTTTTAAAGACATTGTTATATCCTAAGGCTTGTATACTATTCAACAATATTAAAGTATTATTTGGTTTTATTCAAAATACTTTTTGCCTTGATTATACACGCCGATAACAAGCAAGCCACTACCAGGAGTTGGTGGAGTGCTGCATACCGGAGAAGAGCCAGCTGGTTTGCTCTGATTACCAGCCTGTTTCCACAAGCACATTGGTGTGCTCTGATACTGTGTGAGTACCCTGTGCATATAATACCAGCAGTTCATTGTTTCTCACCCTTATCTACAAAATCATTATCAGCGTTTTCACTCTCCAGATTTTGCAATACAAAACCAAGTCACAATTAACAACAAACTGCTGATTTCACAGGTTTAGATCACAAATTAAAGGGTCTGTATGTTGATTCATACTTTTTATAGTGTGTAAGCACTTCCTAAACAAATATGGTGGCAGTTTTTTCCTGTACACTGTGGTGGCTATTATAAAAATCCTGCCACCCGATTTGTAAAGTAAAATCCAAATATTTTCTTACTGTAAGCCCCAAGCCCGGACTGAGCAATGGCCAAACCAGGCATTTGCCCGGGGGGCCAGGGCCGGTTGTGGACCAGTTGCCATGGGAGAACTACAATTTGAGAGATGAGGGCCAAGATTGGCAGAGAGAAAGAGACAGACCTCGCTTGAAAGTTCCTTGTGCAAGGAGATTAAAAGAAAATGTGCCAACTTTATTTTGGTCGCCAGATAGTATTTGTTGGGAGTATAGTGGTCCCACCCCCGGCTTTTTCCTATCATCTGCAGCTTCTCATACCACTTCACCTACTCTCTTTGTCAAGCGCAACACCTTCTTTCCCTCCTCCTTTTCTCTACCTGAGCGCAGTGCTATAAGCCTAAAGCCTATCACATGAAGCAGAACATGGCCTGCAGCTTAATTTATAGAAAGAAAAAAGTAAACTGAGGTAAGAGGGGAATAGTCACATTGTTTTTTTTTATTGAGTCCCGTTTGTTTGATGTGCACTACTGTGTGGGGCTAAACACCTATCTCTTTCCCTACAGCTCACAGCAGAATATATCTTTTTTTAACTCCTTCGTTCCTAGAGGTGAGGATCTGCTACCAAACATATTATATACTGACTTAAATTTAAGTTAATGTGTGTATATGCTTTGCTTAGCAGGCTGTGTTTAAATGTATGACATAAGAGAGAAAAAATTGTTCTGTTTTCAACACTCTTCCATCACCTCTCTCTCTCTCTCTCTGTAAATCTTTCTATTCCTCTCCACTCTCTGCTTTTCTCCTCTCTGTGCCCGTTCGCCTCTCTCTCTCACTTTTCCTCTTCTCTTCCTCTCCAATCTCTCATTCAATCTTTTATATATCACTTTATATCACTTCTATTTCTCTCCACTTTCTTTCTACTCTCTCTTCCCTTTATCTCACTCTCGTTCTCATGCTTCATCTTCTCCACACTAACAAATGGGGGATGCTAGGCTGCACTGGCCTATTTTTTGGTCCCAGTCCGGCCCTGGTAAGCCGTGATTTGTAGGAGGTATAAAAAGGGGAGAGACTTGATGGTGGTGGAGCATAGATCCTACCAGGCCCCCTGTAGCAACACCACTACTGATTTCAGATCCAGATAGGCCCCCCAGAGGTGCAGGCCCAGTCTCAAGGGAGACCTCACAGACCCCTGTAGTTATACCCCTTGAATGTATGCATTTTTTTTTATATTTTTTTTTAGGGTTTTGAACCAGGATATTATTGGTATAGCAGAAATGTTTTTTTTGCTTTTTTTTTTTACTTTAATTGGTTGAGCAGTTCTTTGCCCATGCCCAAAACTAATGTTACATACAAATACATTTTGGGTACTGGGAAAAAGGTCCAAAAGTTTTGTTTGGGATTAATTAATCAAGTAATTTTAGCTGTTAACTATGAAAAATGGCCCCATACATAAGTCTAGAATTTGGACTTGGATTAGGGTGGGCTTAATGCAATAGCCTTGATATTTTCTTTGTTAATTATTGTAAAATTTCTTTTAACTTTTGAACAATTTAATATTGAACTACAATTGCCATTTAGCATTTATTTAAGCAAAATAATGCACTCACAGGACTTTCAGACAAAAAGTGTCACAACATTTATTGACGTTTCGGGGGTATTACTGTGTCCCTTTCTTCAGATTAAATTATCAAGTGCAAAACACCACATATTTATAGTGCAAAACATATCAAACAATTGCATACCCCTCATTACCAACTCGTGCCAAACAGCGTGTCCTGGAACGCAAACATGCGCTCCACTGTGGTGGAGCAACCGGGAGTATCTATAACATCACATCCGGTGGTTCCCTGTACATATTATTATTATTATTATCGGTTATTTGTAGAGCGCCATATAATATAATTAAAAAGAGAAACTTCACACATTGTAATGTAAATCAGTGATCACTTATAACACACAGTGTCACAAATAAGTGTTCCATCCAGAGATATTCAAATTAAAACACGCTGTAACGGATCACGGCCAAGGAATGTGTGTACGTTACCATGGTAACCTATATATATAAACAGTGATCATAAAGACATGTGCCCGTTGCTGTGGCAAGTTGTAAACAAATATAACAGTTATGTTGTATTGTTACACTCCACCATTTGCTATACATTTTGTTACTACTGAAATGTGCTAAAAAATAACCACTTATAATGTACATATATAACTTCTTCATATATAAACAAATATCAATGTGTTTAGCCATACATGGACTCAATTTACAATTCAAAAGAAAGCTCAAGGATTGGCTACAACAGAATAGATAGTTCACCTATCCATAAATTGGTGAAACTACATCCTAATTCCGGTACTGGGTTTAGTTGTTAATAAGGGTGACAGCTCGTAAGGGTACCAGTTATGTTTTAAGTGGCACACACCAGAGATATAGCTTTCTGATCTAATGTCACCTAGAGGGCAATGTGGATAGATCCCCCACATCAAACGATGTCGCACATCTCCCACACCCTCTACAAACACCCTGTACCCAACATGCTTCCCGGGTGAGTAGGAGTTTGGGGATGTGGTCGATAAGTATATATCTAATGGAAGCAACCGAATATGTCATGTCTGAACAATGACGAGCAACAAGGTTGGTCAGACTATCCTTTCTCTAACGCCTGCCGTATCGCTAGTCGATGATTGGCCATTCGCTCCCTCAGAGTGCCTTTAGTTTTTCCCACAAAATATTTTGCATATGGACAAACCAAAAGATATATCACATGTGTGGTGGTACACGTGAGAGAAAAATCTGTTTTGTACACTTTGTTATTGTGGGGGTGATGAAATTTTTTAGTAGCGATGAGGCCATTACAGGTTGTGTATCCAATGCATCTGTAGCATCCTTTGATGTTACTTTTAACTTGTTGTTGGTAACATTTCTTGGGGTCTGTTTTTACCAAAAGGTCCCGCAGATTCGTCCCTCTTCTAAACCCCCCATTGGTGTCAAATTCTTAGAAAAACTTTTTGATATTATATGTACACAGAACCACCGGATGTGACGTTCTAGACACTTCCGGTTGCTCCAACACAGTGGAACGCATGTTTGTGTTCCAGGACACGCTGTTTGGTGTGAGTTGGTAATAAGGGGTATGCAATTGTTTGATATGTTTTGCACTATAAATATGTGAAGTTCTGCACTTGATCATTTGTTCTGAAAAAGGGGACACAGTATCCCCGAAACGTCAATAAATGTTGTGACACTTTCTGTCTGAAAGTCCTGTGAGTGCATTATTTTGCTTAAATATTAAATTCATTTTTGCACCCAGGTTATTGGCACTACGAGGGTAGATCTGTTTATTGGATTTATATATATATATATATATATATATATATATATATATATATATATATATATATATATATATATATATATATGTGTGTGTGTATACATATGTATTTAAGTATTTATGTGGTTTACTGTATATATGTAACATTCCAATGTTCTTCACTTATAGGATAATGTACTATTTATTGTAAATACATATTTCTTTATATGTCTATACATACCTATATATCTATTCCTATAGATATATAGGTATAGATATGTATTTTACATTAACAGCATAATATTTATATATATTTAATAATACAATAACATTATTTTCTATGTGAAGAACATAGGAATGTAAAATATGCATAACATGCATCGGGGTTCGCCAACTTACAGCAAAGGTCGGGTTAACGCACCTGAAGAATTGCTTTCTTTAATGCACGTTGTTGAAATATTAAATATAAAAAATATTAATACAAATTATTATACATACTGTAAAATATATAGATATATTCTATGGATTGTTTAGAATATTTTATGTTAGTCCTAAATTGTTAACCCCGATGTTACGGATATTTTACATTCCTTTGTTCTTCACATAGAAAATAATATACATTTTTTTAATTAAATATATAATTCTATATATAGCTGATACTGTTAATGTAAATTATATATCTATACCTATATATCTATAGGAATAGATATACAGATATAGGTATATACAGATATATAGAAAAATGTATTTACAATAAAAAGTACAATGTTCTGTATGTGAGGAACATTGGAATGTAGCATTTTCATAACTCCTGTTGGCTTAGTGTGCGAGTATAGGTGTTAGTTTTTTTTCAGTTCGTGCTCTCTATTGATTTCTAGAGGGAGAAGTAAAAGTGGTCACGATATTTGGTTAGAGCAAGTCAGGTTTTGTTTGTGCGCAAATGTTTTACTTGTAACACAAGCAACCCGATGCTCGCAAAAATATTCTGTCTACAGAAGTTAACATGCGAACGGGAGCATAATCTACTCATAATCTAGCCTTTAGCTTGTAGCATGTCACTACATAGCAATTCATTCAGAATAACACTTACACTGCTCTCAGCAGTTCATTCCTGCTCCTGAGGATACCTAGGTATGCTTTCCAATAAATGAGAGAATCAAGCAAATTTGGTCATAGAAGTCAACTGGAAAATTGTTTAAAATGTCATGCTCTATCTGAATCATGAATGTTTAATTTTTGACTTTCTGTCCCATATAATGCTCCTTTATCATGATTGAGTCCCAAAGCATATATGACTCCAAAAATGGAAATGGCACTGCAAAGCTATCTTTTTTTTAAACAAACATAGGTGTTCAACATCTTTTAAAAATGATCACACATAACTTTCTTTCTGATGGTCAAAAACAAAATAAAACAATGGACAAATGCACTAATCATTTATGTTAACATTTACTCCATCAAGAGAATATTATTTACTATCTATACTCCAAAGGCTTGTCATCTGGAAAATATAATATTATTGTTACAATAAAAAGTAGTTTTCTGCCCTTTGCTTGCTATAGAAAATCTCTCCTTTAGCAAGTAAACTTCACCTATATTTCTTCTTGGTAGGGCCTTTGTTTCCAATATGAGAGTCTAAGATTGTGTTAAGAGAGTGTCCTTATGAGGTTAACAGTTCAATTGCCAGAGGGCCACTAAATGATTTACCATAAGTAGAACTCCCATGGACTGCATTCTTCATGTCTGGTTAACATACATTAACATGGAAACATTATTCTCTGGAGAATTAAATTGACCTATAGTCCCTGTCCTGCAATACCTAAGGGTTATTTCAATTGATCCCAAATAAATAAGGTAACTGCATGTTTAGCTAAAGATCCCTTTTCACAGAATGAGCATCTCTCTAGCAGTTGACTTTGTCTAACTATTCTTAATGTATAGGCATGTGTGTGTGATTTCCAGTAAGGTGGTACTAGTAATGTTGCACTATTTAGTAGGATATGAAGAAGGAATGATCTGTGCTATCAGGAACATTTACAGCAGTTATTATAATTCAAGCAAACCGATGCAAAAACAAAATTTATGCTTACCTGATACATTTCTTTATTTCCTGGCATGGAGAGTCCACAAATCATTCCATTTACTAGTGGGATATTCTCTCCTGGCCAGCAGGAGGAGGCAGAGAGCACCCCAGCAGAGCTGTTAAAGGGACACTTAACCCAATTTTTTTTTGTGATTCAGATAGAGCTTGCAATTTTAAGCAACTTTCTAATGTACTCCTATTCTCCTATTATCAAATGTTCTTCATTCTCTTGGTATCTTTATTTGAAAAAGAAGAATGTAAATTTAGATGCCGGTCCATTTTTGGTGAACAACCTGGGTTGTTCTTGCTGATTGGTGGATTAATTTAACCGACCAATAAACAAGTCCTGTCCAGTGTCCTGAACTACAAAATAGCTTAGATGTCTTCTTTTTCAAATAAAGATAGAAAGAGAATGAAAAAAAATGATAATAGGAGTAAATTAGAAGGTTGCTTAAAATTGCATGCTCTATCTGAATCGCAAAAGAAAAAAATTGGGTTCAGTGTCCCTTTAAGTATCACTTCCCTTACCCATAACCCTTAGTCATTTGGCCGAAGGAAAATGGAAAAAGAAAATAATGCAAAGGTATAGAGGTGCCTGAGGTCTATACAAAAAAACTACCGCCTGACTGAAAATAAGGGCGGGTCATGGACTCTCCATGCCCAGAAATAAATAAATTTATCAGGTAAGCATAAATTTTGTTTTCTTTCCTATGGCATGGAGAGTCCACGAATCATTATAATTACTAGTGGGAACCAATACCCAAGCTAGAGGACACAGAATGATAGGGAGGAAGAACAAAATAGGTGGACTTAAACTGAAGGCACCACTGCTTGAAGGTAAAAGTATCAAATTTGGAAAAAGTATGAATAGAGGACCAAGTGGCAGCCTTGCAAATTTGCTCCACTGAAGCTTCATTTTTGAAAGCCCAAGAAGAAGAAACAGCTCCAGTAGAATGAGCTGTAATTCTCTCAGGAGGCTGATGACCAGCTGTCTCATAGGCCAAACGGATAACGCTTCTCAACCAGAGTAAGAGAGTAAGAATGGTGGAAGTGACCTACTGACCCCTACGCTTACCAGAGAAAGCAACAAACAGGACAGAAGTCTGCTGAAACTCCTTAGTTGCATGAAGGTAAAATTTTAGAGCATGCACAACATCCAAGTTATGTAAAAGACGTTCCTTCTGGGAAGAAGGATTATGGCAAAAAGAGGGAGCAACGATATCCTGATTAATATTGCAATCCGACACTACCTTAGAGAGAAACCCCAGCTTAGTATGGAGGGCCACCTTATCAGCATGAAAAATAAGGTAAGGGGAATCACATTGCAAAGCCGATAGTTCAGAAACTCTGCGAGCAGAAGAAATAGCATTAGGAAACAAAACCTTCCAAGAAAGTAATTTAATATCAACAGAATGCATCGGCTCAAATGGAGCCTGCTGCAAAACTTGAACATCTGGCAAAACTGCCAGACGTTTATGTAAAAGAATATACAATGTAGAAAGCTGACCAACCTGAAGAAAACCAAAATTCAAGGAACCCTTACTTTATTCTATGAGAAACCCTTTGAATCACACCAATGAAGGTATTTATGCCATACCTTATGGTAAATTCTGCGAGTAACCGGTTACGAGCCTAAATCATAGTATCTATGACTTTCTCAGAGAAGTCATGTCTAGCTAAAACTAAACGTTCAATCTCCAAGCATTCAGCTTCAGAGAAACCAGATTTGGATGGAGGAAGGGACCCTGAAGTAGAAGATCCTTTCTCAGAGGTAAACCCCAAGGCGGAAGAGATGACATTGTCACCAGATCCGAGAACCAGATCATGCGAGGTCATGTAGGAGCTATAAAAACCACATAAGCTCTCTCCTGCTTGATGCAAGCTATTACTCACGGAAGGAGAGCAAATGGAGGAAACAGGTAAGCTAGATTGAAATTCCAAGGAACTGCCAAAGTGTCTATCAGAACAGCTTGATGATTTCTTGACCTTCAACCGTACCTTGGAAGCTTGGCGTTTTGACATAGAAACATAGAATTTGACGGATAGATAAGAACCAAAAAGGCCCATCAAGTCTACCCATATTACATGTTACTTTTTCCTTAGGATAGCATGTCCCAGGCATTTTGTAATTCCTTTACTGTCTTTGTGTTTACCACCTCAAATGGAAGTTTATTCCATGAATCCACCACCCTTTTTGTAAAAAAAAAATGCTTCCTCAAATTTCTCCTGAATTTGCTACCCTCTAACTTTAGATTGTGACCCCTTGTTTTGGCATTTATTTTTTTGTGAAAAATGCTTTCAGCTTCTATTTTATTAAGTAAGTCCATTCATATATTTGAAGGTTTCTATCATGTCACCTCTTTCCCTTCTATCCTTTAAACTATACATATTTAGATCATAGAGTCTTTCTTTTGTACGTTTTATATTTTAGACCATGTACCATTTTAGTAGCCCTCCTTTGGACAGCTTCTAGTTTATATATATCTTTCTGAAGATATGGTCTCCAGAACTGTACACAGTATTCCAGATTTTGTCTAACTAATGATCTGTAAAGTGGCATAAGAACCTTGCAATTTCTGCTACTAATGCCTCTTCAATGCAACCAAGTATTCAACTGGCCTTACTGGCTGCACTGCTGCATTGTGTACCAAATTTTAAATCATCTGAAATAATAATTCCCAAGTCCCTTTCTTCTTCAGTTACAGTAATTAACAGTAATTTACCCTTGAGACTATAATTGGCCTTTGGGTTTTTGGATCCTATATGCATAATTTTGTTCTTGGTAATATTAAATTTCAGATCCCATTTATTAGACCAGTCCTCTAGTTTTTTAATATCACAGTTCATTTGATCAACCCCTCCTGGAACATCTACCCTGTTACAAATTTTTGTATCATCAGCAAACAAGCAAACCTTCCCCTTAAGCCCACTTCCAATATCACTTATGAACATGTTAATCAAAACAGGACCAAGAACTGACCCTTGGGGAACACCACTAGTAACTGATGCCTCATTTGAATGTACTCCATTAATTGAAACCCTCTGTCATCTTTCTTTAAGCCATCATTCTACCCACTTAACAATCTTAGCATCTATTCCATGGCAATACATTTTGTGAATAAGTTTGTTGTGTGGAACGGTGTCAAATGCTTTGCTAAAGTCTAGATATGTAACATTTATGGCTCCTCCCTGGTCTATTATTTTAGTTACATGGTCAAAGAAATCAATTAGATTAGTCTGACATGATCCTAAAATGTCCTTCTATTTATCTTCTGTTTATCTGTCCTTTGTCTTCCAAGTTGTTTGTCTGAAGGAAAGATATTAGTCTTTCCTTAAAAAGAGTTTCCATTGATTTCCCTGCAATTGAGGTCAAACTGACTGGCCAATAGTTAGCAGAATCTTCCCTACTACCCTTTTTATGAAGAGGGACTACATTGGCAATTTTCCAGTCTTTTGGAACAACTCATAGTAGCTATTACAGATTGAAGTTCTCTTAGAACCCTTGGATGAATATTATCTGGACCCACAGACTTATTTTCTTTTATTTTTGATAAGGCCCTTGAAACCATCTCCTCTGTAAAAAGAAAAGTACTACACACTTTATTATTTACAGTAACATCCCTTAATAGACTCTCACTATCTTTACCATCTGTTGTAAAGACTGAACAAAAGTAATAATTTAAACAGTTTGCTATCTGTTTATCTTCTTGACTACTCTATCATCATTCTTGAGTCTAACTATCCCTCTGTTAGTTTTTCTCTTTTCATTGATATATCTAAAGAAGGTTTTGTCACCATTTTTTACAGATTGTGCTATTTTCTCTTCTGCATCAGCTTTAGCCTTTCTTATTAACTGCTTTGACGAAACACCATCAGATCCAATTCCAGAACCCCCACCTGAGGGTTATCATCAGGAAAACCTCTGGGTGGAGAGCCCACTCTCCTGGATGAAAAGTCTGCCTGCTCAGACTTTTTATTTGTTTATCTTCTTCCACTACTCTATCATCATTCTTGAGTCTAACTATCCCTCTGTTAGTTTTTCTCTTTTCATTGATATATCTAAAGAAGGTTTTGTCACCATTTTTTACAGATTGTGCTATTTTCTCTTCTGCATCAGCTTTAGCCTTTCTTATTAACTGCTTTGATGAGACACCATCAGATCCAATTCCAGAACCCCCACCTGAGGGTTATCATCAGGAAAACCTCTGGGTGGAGAGCCCACTCTCCTGGATGAAAAGTCTGCCTGCTCAGAAAATCCAGTTCCCAGGTTTCCACTTCTGGGATGTGATTGGCAATCGTAAGACTCCACCCACTGGAGAATGCTAGTCACCTCCAACATTGCTAAAAAGCTTTGAGTTCCTCCCTGGTGGTTGATGTAAGCCACCGAGGTGATGTTGTCCGATTGGAATCTGATAAACCGGACCAAAGCTAGCTGAGGCCAAGCTGTCAAGATACTGAAAATTGCTGTCAACTCCAATATGTTTATAGGAAGAGAAGACTTCTTCTGGGTCCACAGGCCCTGAGCTTTTAAGGAGCCCCAGACTGCTCCCCAGCCCAACAGACTGGCACAATTGGTCACAATTACCCAGGAGGGTCTCAGGAAGCATGTGCCCCAAGAAAGATGGTCCTGAGAAATCCACCACAAGAGAGAGTCTCTTGTCAGGGGATCCAGATCTATCCTCTGCGAGAGATCCAAGTAATCTCCGTTCCATTGACTGAGCATGCATAACTGCAGAGGTCTCAGATGGAACCAAGCAAAAGGAATGATGTCTATGGAAGCAACCATCAGACCAATCACCTCCATGCATATAGCCACTGATGGACAAATAGCAGACTGGAGGGAAAGGCATGAAGCAAGAAGCTTGGATTTTTTGACATCCGTCAGAAAATTCCTCATGGACAGAGAATCTATAATTGTTCCTAAGAAACACACCCTTGTATCTGGTACTAGGAAACTCTTTTCCAGATTCACTTTCCACCCGTGGGAACGTAGAATAGACAACAACATCTCTGTATGAGATCTTGCTAGATGAAAAGATGACGCTTGAACCAAGATGTCATACAGGTAAGGCACCACAGCAATTCCCTGGGACCTGACCACTGCTAGAAGAGCCCCCAGAAACTTTGTGACAATTATGGGAGCTGTAGCAAGGCCAAAAGGAAGGGCAACAAAAATGTTTGTCCAGAAAAGCAAACCTGAGATACTAGTAATGATCCCTGTGAATGGGAACATGAAGATACGCATCCTTCAGATTTATAGTTGTCATGTACTGACCCTCCTCTGTATCTCTTTTTATCTGTTCCGCAGATAAACTTGACAAGAGGAATCTGCCCCTGGGAGGACAGGATTTGAATCCTATTCTGTATCCGTGGGACACTATTTCTACAGCCCAAGGATCTGAAACATTGTGTATCCAAGCTTGCTGAAAAAAGAGAGCCTGCCCTCCACTTGATTCAATACAGGATCGGAGCGGTTCCTTCATGCGGATTTAGAGTCAGCGTAAGGCTTCTTGGCTTTCTTTCCTTTATTCCAAGGCTGACCGGACCTCCAAGAAGACTTGGATTGTTCTGGTTTGGAAGAAGAGGAGGAAGACTTTTGTCCTTTGAAGTTACGAAAAGAATGAAAATTAGAATTCTGTCAACCCTTAGGTCTATTCTTTTTATCCTGAGGTAAGAAAGAGCCCTTTCCACCTGTAATCTCTATAAATTATTTCAGCCAAACCTAAGCCAAACAAAGTTTTGCCCTTATAAGGCAAAGACAAAAGCTTGGATTTGGAAGATACATCTGCCGTCCAAGAATTCAACCAAAGAGCTCTGTGAGCTAAAACAGTGAAACCAGAAATCTTAGCTCCCAATCTAAGAACTTGCATATTGACATCACAAATAAAGGTATTGGCTAACTTGAGAGCCTTGATTCTGCCTTGAATCTTCTCTATAGTGGTTTCCTCTAAAATGAGATTATATAAATCATCACACCAATAAGACGCTGCCCCTGCAACTGTAGCAATACTAGCAACAGGCTGCCACTGTAATCCCTGATGAATGTACATCTTCTTCAAAAAATCTTCAAGCTGCTTATTCATGGGATCCTTCAACAGGAATAGTAGTTTTGTTAGCAAGAGTAGAGATAACTCCCTCTACCTTCAGCACAGTGCACCATGAATTACGAATAGAGTCAGCCACAGGAAACATCTTTTTAAAATCAGGGGACAGGGAAAAAGGAATCCCTGGTTTATCCCTCTCCTGAGATATGATATCTGTCATACGGTCTGGAACTGGAAAAACTTCCACAAAGGAGGGTTCATCATAAACCATATTAAGTTTACTAGACCTCTTTGGATACTCCACAACAGACGAGCCGTATTCTTCCAAAGTAGCAAGAACCACCTTTAATAGTACTCGGAGATGTTCTAATCCACAGAATTAATCAATACAGAATCCGAATCTGACAATTCACCCTCAGAAGCCATTGAGGCACCCTCCACATCAGATAATTGAGACATATTGACTAACGCAGCTTTAGCAGAGTTAGAACCCTTATTAACATTAATATTTTTACAGTTCATCTTGTGTTTACCAGTAAAAGGAAAGGCTGATAGGGCAGCTGAAACAGCAGATGTAATCTGTGCAGCAAAATCCCCAGGTAAAAAACACCCCCAGGAGGTTGTTAAGAGGAACCACAGAGTACTACATGTGAAGCATGAGACGTTTCAGGGGAAAGCTGAGGCGTGGTTAGCACAACACTATCCTGAGAGACAGAAGTCTCAGAGAAATAAATTTTTATCTTTATGCAATAAAGCAAGAGGAGAAAAATGCACAGGATGAATAACATCAGCCTCCAAGCAAAATAAACATTTTTCAAAGGACCCACTTTCTTCATTAGTGCTCATAACTATGAATATATTGATCCCCACAAGTATAAGCAAACTAAACAATTACCAAAAAGGCTGATAAATCATATACAAAAAAACAGCACCGTAAAACCTCTTGAACCCGTCAATCGATCCCACTAGCTATTCTGGAACTTCCACGACAATAGCAGGGCTATAAAAAGAGATTCAATGAGGAGCTTGAAAAGGTGCACCTCCGTTAACAACAGCACCATAGATAGAAATTTTGAGCCAGGAGCTGAAACATCCACACACCCCGCTAACAACTCTGCTACTAACAGACATCTGAAAAGTGGGGAGGAACGGTCACATGACCACAACTGAAATAAACTGCTCCAAAAAAAGCGCAAAAAAGTTTGCCCCTTCTGAACCAGAATGCTCCAATATGTCATACAGCTAGTAAAAACTGTTAGCATTATAAACCCCTCAAAATAATGCAGTGCCACCTAACATCCATATTCCTAAATAAAGAAAAACATAATTTATGTAAGAACTTACCTGATAAATTCATGTCTTTCATATTAGCAAGAGTCCATGAGCTAGTGACATATGGGATATACATTCCTACCAGGAGGGGCAAAGTTTCCCAAACCTTAAAATGCCTATAAATACACCCATCACCACATCCACAATTCAGTTTAACGAATAGCCAAGAAGTGGGGTGATAAGAAAGGAGCGAAAGCATCAAAAATAAGGAATTGGAATAATTGTGCTTTATACAAAAAAATCATAACCACCACAAAAAGGGTGGGCCTCATGGACTCTTGCTAATATGAAAGAAATGAATTTATCAGGTAAGTTCTTACATAAATTATGTTTTCTTTCATGTAATTAGCAAGAGTCCATGAGCTAGTGACGTATGGGATAGCAGATACCCAAGATGTGGAACTTCCACGCAAGAGTCACTAGAGAGGGAGGGATAAAATAAAGACAGCCAATTCCGCTGAAAAAATAATCCAGAACCCAAATCAAAAGTTTCAATTTTTATAATGAAAAAAACTGAAATTATAAGCAGAAGAATCAAACTGAAACAGCTGCCTAAAGTACTATTCTACCAAAAACTGCTTCTGAAGAAGAGAAAACACCAAAATGGTAGAATTTAGTAAAAGTATGCAAAGAAGACCAAGTCGTTGCTTTGCAAATCTGATCAACAGAAGCTTCATTCTTAAAAGCCCAGGAAGTAGAAACTGACCTAGTAGAATGAGCCGTAATCCTCTGAGGCGGCGATTAACCCGACACCAAATAAGCATGATGAATCAAAAGCTTTAACCAAGATGCCAAAGAAATGGCAGAAGCCTTCTGACCTTTCCTAAAACCAGAAAAGATAATAAATAGACCAGAAGTCTTTCTGAAATCTGAGTAGCTTCAACATAATATTACAAAACTCTTACCACATCCAAAGAATGTAAGAATCTTTCCAAAGAATTCTTAGGATTAGGACACAAGAAAGGGACAATAATTCCTCTACTAATGTTGTTAGAATTCACAACTTAGGTAAAAATCGAAATGAAGACAGCAAAACCACCTTATCCTGATGAAATATCAGAAAAAGGAGACTCACAAGAAAGAGCAGATAATTCAAAAACTGTTCTAGCTGAAGAGATGTCTAAAAGGAACAATACTTTCCATGAAAGTAATTTTAATGTCCAAAGAAAGCATATGCTCAAACGGAAGAGCTTGTAAAGCCCTCAGAACCAAATTAAGACTCCAAGGAGGAGAAATTGGCTTAATGACAGGCTTGATACAAACCAAAGCCTGAACAAAACAATGAATAACAGAAAGATTAGCAAATTTTTCTGTGAAAACAGCACAGAAAAAGCAGAGATTTGTCCTTTCAAAGAACTTGCAGACAAAAACCCTTATCCAAACCATCCTGAAGAAACTATAAAATCCTAGGAATTCTAAAAGAATGCCAAGAGAATTTATGAGAAGAGCATCATGAGATATAAATCTTCCAAACTCAATAATAAATTTTACTAGATACAGATTTATGAGCCTGCAACATAGTATTAATCACTGAGTCAGAGAAACTTCTATGACTAAGTACTAAGCGTTAAATTTCCATACCATCAAATTAATAATTTGAGTTCCTGATGGAAAAAGCGAATGTTAAGATATAAGGTCTGGCCTTAATGGAAGAGACCAAGATTGGCAACTGGGCATCTGAACAAGAACCATATACCAAAACCTGTGTGGCCATGCTGGAGCCACCAGCAACACAAAAGATTGCTCCCTGATGATTTTGAAAATCACTGTAAAAAGAAGAACCAGAGGCGAAAAAATATAGGCAGATTGAAAACTCCAAGGAAGTGTCAATGCATACACTGCTTCCGCCTGAGGATCCCTGGACCTGAATAGGCCCCTGGGAAGTTCCTTGTTTAGATGAGATGCCATCAGATCTATTTCTGGAAGCCCTCACATCTGAACCATTTGAAAAAAAACACATCTGGGTAAAGAGACTTTTCTCCCGGATGTAAAGCGTGATAAACAGAGATAATCTGCTTCCCAATTGTCTATACCTGGGAAATGGACCGCAAAAATTAGACAAGAGCTTGATTTAGCCCAAGCAAGTATCCGAGATACTTCTTTTACAGCCTAAGGACTGAGAGTCCCACCCTGATGATTGACATACGCCACAGTTGTGACATTGACTGTCTGAAAAACAATAAACGTCTCTTTCTTCAAAAAGAAGCCAAAACTGAAGAACTCTGAGAAATGCACGGAGTTCCAAAATATCGAATGGTAATCTCGCCTCCTGAGATTTCCAAACCCCTTGTGCTGACAGAGATCCCCAGACAGCCTCCCAACCTAAAAGACTCGCGTCTGTAGTGATCATGGTCCAGGTTGAATGAACCGAAGAGACCTGTAGAACTATATGATGGTGATCTAACCACCAAGTCAAAGATAGTTGAACATTGGGATTCAAAGATATAAAAAGTGATATCCTATAATCCCTGCACCATTAATTCAGCATAAAAAACTGGAAAGGTTTCCTATGAAAATGAGCAAAGGGAATCGAATCCAATGCTGCAGCCATGACACTTAAAACTTCCATGCATATAGCAACTGAAGGAAATAATAGAGACTGAAGGTTCCGACAAACGGAACCCAATAAAATTGTCTCTTGTCTGTTAGAGACAAAGACATTGACACAATCTATCTGGAAACCTAAAAAAAGGTGACCCTTGTCTGAGGAATCAAAGAGCTTTTGATAAAAAGATCCTCTAACCATGTCTTGAAGAAACAACAAAAGTTGAATCATATGAGATTCCGCAAAACGAAAAGACTGAGCCAGTACCACGAGACCATCCAAATAAGGAAACACTGAGAACCTTGAAAAGATTCTTAGAGCTGTCGCTAGACCAGAAAGAAAAGCAACAAATTGGTAATGCTTGTCAAAAAAAGAGAATTTCAGAAAATGAAAATAATCTGAATGAAAACAGAAAATGAAGATATGCATCTATTGTATCTATTGAAAGCAAATAATGCCCTCACTGACCAAAAGGCAAAATAGACCATATAAACACCATTCTAAAAGATGGTACACTATTGACAATTCAAAAAGATTTTCTATCTTTGGGACAATGAATAGTTTTGAATAAAACCCCCAAACCCTGTTCCTAAAATGGAACTGGTATAAATACCCCAGAAAACTCCAGGTCTGAGCAGCGCCTTGAGCCCCAACGGGTGACCAGCCGCGCTTCACAAGTACCCAATACATACAGGTCTGAAACACACTTCATGAAAGAGTGAGCCTTACTGGAATAGCTGGAATATGTTAGAGAAAAAAAGACTTCTCACAGGCGGTTTTACTCTGAATCCTATTCTGTACCCAAATCTAAGAAGTTTGGACCAATTGAACCAAACAATCTTTAAAAAGTCTTAACCTGCCCCTTACCAGGTAAGCTGGAATAAGAACCGCACCTACATGCAAATTTGGGGAGCTGACTTTGATATTTTAAATGGCTTAAATTGAATGAAGAAAACTTCCAATTATAAACATGTTACTTGGGGAAGAAATAGGATTCCGTTCCTTAGTAAGAACAAAAACTAATATAAGCTTAAGATTTAGTCTTAGAGCTCAATCTTGAAGCCCAGAGTAACAGTAGAAGAATTGAATCCAATTGTGAACCAAATAATTGATTACCTTGGAAAAAAAGAAATATGGAATTTAGAAATCAAATTAGCATTCCAAGATTGAAGTCACAAAGTTCTTCTAGCTAAAATAGCTAAAGACATAGATTAAACCTCATTTGCGAAAATATCAAAAAAAATGACGACACAAATGAAATTATTAGCATGTTGATCAACTTAACAATGCTAAACAAAACATAATCCGATACTTGTTGCACTAAAGTATCCAACCAGAAAGTTGAAGCAGTTGCAACATCAGCCAAATAAATTACAGGTCTAAAAAGAAAGTACCTGAAAATAAATAATTTTCCTTAAATAAGATACAAGTTTCCCATCTGAAGGAAAAAAATTAATACTATTTGCTATAGGAATAGTAGTATGTTGAGCAAGAGTAGAGATAGCCCCATTAACTTGGGGAATCTTTCCTCAAAACTTAAAACTAACTGCCTGCAAAGGATACAATTTAAAAACCTTAAAGAAGGAATAAAAGCAATTCCCGGCCTATTTCATTCCCTAGTATCAGGAACTGGAGAAAACCTCTGAAGAAACCACAGAAGGTTAATAAGCAGAATTTAAATGTTAGCTAGTCTTAATCAAAAGAACTAGTTACTTAAATATCCAAAATAATCAACACTTTTTCAACAAAGAACGAATGTACTCTATTTAAAAATAAAAAAGTAGATTTGTTAGTGTCAATATCTGATGAAGAATATTCTGAATGAGAAAAAACACCATCAGAGAAGGATAATTCAGTATGTTGTTGGTCATTTGAAACTTCATCAACTAAATGAGAAGTTTAAAAAAAGACCTAAAAATTTTATTAGAAGGCGGGATGGCAGACAAAGCCTTTAGAATAGAATCAGAAAAATATTCTTATAAATTTCTAAATATATCTTGTACATTAGATGTAAAAAGAATAGCAATAGATAATGCATAAATACTAATGGACTCTGCATGTAAAAGTTTATCATAATAACTTATTACAAACCATAGCTAAAGATAAACATTCATAACATTAAAATAAATGAACTTAGCTTTGGTAGGACTGATATCAGTCATCAGGAATCCCTCAGTATTTTCTGAAACAGGAACAGTTTTTGGAATATCTTGCAATATGTAATAGAAAAAACAACATATAAAGCAAAATTATCAAATTCCTTAAATGACAGTTTCAGGAATGGGAAAAAATGCAAATGAAACAAGCTTCTAGAAAACCAGAAGCAACTGAAATGTGAGACTGAAATAATGTGAAAAAAACTGGCGCCAAGAATGACGCCCACACATTTTGGCGCCAAGAATGACGCCAATATTTTTTGGCGCCAAAAAAAGTCCGCAATACACACACGTAAAAAATGACGCAATTACAAAAAAACTTCCGGCGCCAACTATGACGCAGGAAATTACAAATTTTTTTACGACAAAAAAGTCTCGCGCCAAAAATGACGCAATAAATAGAAGCATTTTCTGCACCCACGAGCCTAACAGCCCGCAATTTTGAAAAAAAAGTCAATTGAAAATTGAAGGTAAGAAATATGAAATTATATGCATTTTCCCAAAATGAAACTGACAGTCTGAATGAAGGAATACTGAATATCCTGAATCATGGCAAATATAAGTTTAAACACATATATTTAGAACTTTACATATAAAGTGCCCAACCATAGCTTAGAGTGTCATGAATAAAATAAGACTTACTTACCCTAAGACACTCATCTACATATAGTAGATAGCCAAACCAGTACTGAAACGAGAATCAGTAGAGGTAATGGCATATAAGAGTATATCGTCAATCTGAAAAGGGAGGTAGGAGAAGAAATCTCTATGACCGATAACAGAGAACCTATGAAATAGATCCCCTAGAGGAAGACCATGGCATTCAAATAGGCAATACTCTCTTCACATCCCTCTGACATTCACTGAGAGGAAAACCGGGCTTCAGCCTGCTGCGAAGCGCATATCAACGTAGAAATCTAGCACAAACTTACTTCACCACCTCCATGGGAGGCAAAGTTTGTAAAACTGAATTGTGGGTGTGGTGAGGGGTGTATTTATAGGCATTTTAAGGTTTGGGAAACTTTGCCCCTCCTGGTAGGAATGTATATCCCATACGTCACTAGCTCATGGACTCTTGCTAATTACATGAAAGAAAATAGGAATCCCTATAATGAAATCCACCAGAGAATTAACCCTAAGAGTTCTAGTACCTTTCAACCTAGAAGGGAAGCACTTACCTGTGGATCCTGCTGTTCAGGCAGGGAATGACCTTTAAGGGGTAGCAGATACTTTCACTTCTGCCATAGACCTGTAGAAAAAGAAAGAGCAGAGTAACCAACCCTGGCTTTCAATGAAGGCGTAGCAATAATGTAAGAAATAAAGCAAAGACCATCTTGCCGCTTTCTTACTGCTAATAGCCACCATTACCATTGCTTGCAGGGAAAAGTACCCATTAAAAGAATTCAAATATCGTCAGACACCATCTTCACACATCCTCCATTGACAGAGGCGAAGAGAATAAAAAATAGTTGAGTGGAGCGCTAGACTCAACCCACTTTGCCAACCTCTGATACTACCTCCTTCCTAGGTAGTTTGAAAATCAAAGAATCTGAATACGTGGAGTGTAGGTGGCGCTAAAAGTACACTAAGTATTCCTAGCTATGGGTTAATAAACTAGCGTTAAAAATAGCCCAGCAGAATATATATCTTAGGAAAGTTCCATATAAATTAGCGTGTAGACTATCTGGTTAAATAAATGGAGGTACATGCAACTGAATATGAATTTTGTACAAATTTATTCTTAGTTGAAATAGTATAAAAAAATAGTATAAAAAAACATCAAAAATTCTCTCATACAAATGGCCCACACTCTTCACTCGCAACAACTTCCAAGTCTAAATAGCTACCACAAAGATAATAGCAATACTAGAACAATTTAATATTAAAATAATGTTAAAACATTGTGGTGATAAATACAGTGAAAAGACAGTCGTCTAAGATCAATATGCACAATTGAATATTTTAAGCCGTTTGATTATAGTATGACTTTCTGGCTGGGGTTCTATTTCCTTTACAAGTCTCTGCTTGTTAAACACTTTCTCTTATTACGGCCACAATCGAACAAACAAAGGCCTGTCTCCAATGGGCTATGGCAACCCGTAAAACAAATAGTTCTTGTTATAAGCCCTGTCACAGAGGAGAATCCAGCTTTCACCTTTGCAAAAAGGGGGAGTTCCTCAGTTTGAAGTCTGCAGTCTTATGCAAATGGGGGCGGATTCCCCAGTATCAGATCAGCAATCTTTTGAGGGTTCCTAAATAGGAACAATAATAACAAACACCAGAGTCTATTTTTGTTAAAATCCCACAGACAATCTTAGTCCGGTTTGAATGTTACTTAGCGGGGAGTTATTGACAATACAGATACTCTCACCTGCTGCTCCTTGTCTGGGTATGTCAGCTCCTGCATGGATTTGTTGTTTAGGATAAGTTGCGGACCTCCTAGTCCCTGAATGTAACTTTCTTCACTTGCGCAAGTCTTATCTAAGTTACCTTTGTACCACAGCCTCTCAACGATTCTCTGCTCTTTAAGTACTCCATACGCAGAGTGGGTTATTGCTGTATATCCTCCTTGTTTGTCTTTCACCTTTCTACGTGTTTCACCCCTAAGGTGTGGGGCTTTTTCAAGATCAAGAGGCGAAGAGAATGACTGAGGGTTTTAAGTAAGTGAAGTGATACTTAACATCTCTGCTGGGATGCTCTTTGCCTCCTCCTGCTGGCCAGGAGAGAATACCCCACTAGTAATTGGAATGATTCATGGACTCTCCATGCCATAGGAAAGAAATGTGAGATTAAAATGAATGAAGCTTTAGGCATCTGCATCATATGTGGGACATGGTTCCCTCCTGCACACACTCTTTACAGAATAGGCCAGATGGCCAAGGGTGTTATGTTTTTTCCTGGGGGGGGGGGGGGGGATATTGTGTTGATATCTTGAAGATCAATTTAAATAAGCTAAACTTGAGTTGTTACACTGTTGCTCAAATGCTTCTTATTGTCTACAGATTGCCATGCTGAGAACCTGGTAATCTCACTAAAGAGGGCTGATTAAAGGGACATTGTACTACAAAATTGGCTTCCCTTTAATATGACTTTTGTACCAGCTGTAGAATATTAAGTGTGTGTATGTGGGGGTAGGGTGCTCTTTTGGCTTTATTTTTGTATTTGAAACAGTTGATTTTGCTAATTGAAACTTCAACCCATTTTTCTCAAAAACATGCTCCTTTAAGTAGGCTGAGTCTGTAGGAAGGGCAGATTTCATTAGCTTTTGCCAAATGTTTTTTTTTTTTTAAATAAATAAACAATCTTTATTCATTTTCAGTTTGTTTCTCATATCCCAGCATACAGTTAAGTCACATAACATATGATATGATTCTTGAGTAAAAACACAACATATTTGTAGACACCAAAATAAAACTTTTGATGACATTCATTTTCCATTCCTTCGATTCCAGTAAGCATCAGCATCTCTACGGTTTCCAAGAGACTCCAGAACTCCCTCATAATTACAATTTTCCACATAACATTCTTCATGTAAAGAGCGTTTTCTTTTAATTTTTCCCAAAAACTGTGATGCCTTAGACTTCTCCATAGACGCTATCCCTGTATTGGAACAAAGAATCACCAGAATGCAGATTCCCAGAACAAACAGCAGTTTCTTCTCCATGTTATTTTCCAAATGCTTCTTTTCTGTTGTAGTCAGAATTTATTCACTCTGATGAAGCTGAAGATTTAAGAAGCTCACACTCTGACTGCTCCCCAAAAGACTGCTCAGCTTTTGCCAAATGTATGCATCCTGATTGGATGCTTGAAGTCATTTCACATCATGTCGCTACTGAGGAAATTATGATGTAAAATATCTTACAATTTACATAGAGATGTTCAGGTAATTTGTGGGTCTCATGACCTTTTAATTCTGTAAAAAAACATGACAGAGCCTGGAAGTCCCTGAGAAATTAAAGCTGCCTAGATCTGGATAGAGAATCTCACAGGGTAGAGTGAGGTTAACAGAGGAGCATCTTGAACTAATATAAACTTTCAATTTGTAGCGAATACAATTTAAACTGAAATGTTTTCACTACAATTTAACTTGTATTTACCTCTAGTTTAGTAACATTACTTTTCTGTCAGTTATATGAGTGTATTGTGTACGTTAAACAAACTTTACCTGCACACAGCAGTTGAGATAAATCAGTGATACCTGTAGATATAAAATGCTCTTAAATTGTATACTCAAAAAGGTGGCCTATGTGAATATCTTTTTATGTTTCAACATTAATGTTGGGGAAAACAGTATAAGAAACGGTGACTTGTGTTGAAACACCCCAGTTCCATTTAGTGGAAACATCAAATCCCAGTAGCCTAAACCCTGAACATGGTAAATTCAAATGATAAATACATTTCAAAGGCTAACCATCATCATCATGTTAGCAAAATATCAATTGTTTTACATTGTATTATGTAATCCCCCTGCTGAGGCCAATTAGGAACACATATGCCTTAAAAAGTCTACAGGGTGAATTTCCAGCTCTGGACTTAAATGATTTGAAAAAGACGCAAAAGAAATAATGAAAGTATATTACAAGGTAGATAATTAATCAGCCATTACAAGTGATTGGTTATTGCTACCACGAGCTCTGGTTAATTTTATAAATCTGCCCCAAATGCTCCCAAAATGCTGTCTAGTGTAGTTTATTAAAAATAAAGATGGCAGCAGATATTTTTTATTATATTCTGTTAATATTTGTATATTATGATACACGATTTTAGTATGATTTGCAATCTATTTTACTTGATCATGTGTCCAGTGTTGTGTCATGTGGTCAAATAAGTTGTGTTTGTAGCTCTTAGGAGAAGTTATTAGGAGTGAATGGATTTACACAACTGTAAGGTCTGTTTTGTTTGGATGAGTTTAGCTGTAGATTTACTATTGCTACTATTTGAGGCAATTTCTTATCATTTCTGGGAAACAATGGTTTACTTTTTAATTTGTTTATTATAGTGGCTATTTATTATTAGGTATAGTTTATTAAACTCTTTATATCTTTATTTATTCAGATGCTTATCCGGTGAGATTTTACATGCAGTTGCTTTAGTATCCTGTTTTGGTTATTTAGAAATCCTGGCTGTCTATAAAGAGAAGTATGGTGATTCACTAAGGGGCATATACTGAATTTTCCTATGGGAAGGAGATACATACAGTACAAAAGTGCATAATGAAAATCATAAATTAAAAATCATACAAAATGAATAATTTAACCATTCAATCACAAATACACAGAAAAAAAGTGTATTGTTAAGGAGCATAAAAAATCGTAACAAAACTGTTCACCAAATATTGTATTTTATCAAAAACGTAAAATTTGTATTCAAATTAAACAGGAATAAATCGTATTAAATATGCATAGCATAAACTGTAATTTAAGTACACTGGATGTGCAAAAAAACACATACACCTAGATTACGAGTTTTGCGCTATAGAGGGTGCAAAACCAACTCAACAAAAGTTGCGTTATTTCACCCCCCATAGCGCTGCCATTACAAGTTTCTGAAAAGTCTCCTTGTGCGCGCGATATGGTAGCGTTAAGCTTTATACCGCACAAAAGCCAAGGGCTGCTTTGACGTGCTCGTGCACGCTTTCCCCATAGACATCAATGGGGAGAGAGTGTTAGAAAAAAATCTAACACATGAAGCGCGGAATGGAGATTGCCGTAACGCAACCCCATTGATGTCTATGGGGAAAAAAAACACCCTAACATAAACCCCAAGTCTAAACACCCCTAATCGGCAGCCCCCGACACCTAAATAAAGTTATTAACCCATATCTGCCGCTCCGGACATCGCTGCCACTAATAAAAGTTATTAAACCAAATTCCGCTGCTCCCCGACATCGTGAAAGCATAAAGTGAAAGCATAACTGGCATATGTCAGCGTTTATTAGTCAATATTTAAAGTGCACTTTATATAGTAACTAATAAATACACTGCTAATAAATACCCTGCCTCGGTACATGACAAGCTGTCACAAATACTATGTTGTCAATAACATAGTAAATATTATGGCTCATCAGTACCAAAAGTGGGAGGTAGCTGGGTGGAGTTTGGGAGGAGTGGGGAGGTAGCTGGGTGGAATTTAATAGAAGTGTGAGGTATCCTGGGTGTAGTTTTGGAGGAGTGGGAGGTAACTTGGGCGGAGGTTAGGCTAGTGTTTGCTTACAAGAGATGTGTGGGCGGAGTTCCGGGAATTGCCAATTCCCGATTTTGATAGATCACCAGTTTCGACACAACAGGTGTTGTTTGCAGACAAACTCTGCGGGTTGATAATGTGCAAGTAGTATACCTTTACTCTAATTTATTTTGAAAGAATTAATGATGACACTGTTTTTGTAATGTATCTTAAAATACTCTATTACTAGTGTGAAAATACTACTGATACATCCAATTTTTCCAATGTTATCTTATTTGGTTCAATGTTTGCCTTGTTTATGTTTGTGCATTCATATTCATTCAAATACATGTCACACAGAAACTATACCCATAGCGTGGGACTATGGCATAATATTAGAAATAATATTAATACTTCAATAAATCTTTACTCCATACTTGTAATGTGTGCCCTAATAATACCCAGACTTGTCTAGTTCAATATATCCCAATAATATATACACGCTGCAACTTAAACTTAACAATCTAAAACCATCTAGTCTAGTAGACAAAGCATTCATGTGAGGGAAATGGGCCTTGCAGCACCTATATGTCATAACTACCTCTTACACAATGAGGCAGATTTCCACTAATATATTTACATTAATATAGTTCTAACCTAGTGGCTTGCGGCCGGAGCCGCGGTGGAGGCGAGCAGCTTACAGGATGTCACCTCTTGTCTAGCTACTTAAGGCACGTTCCAACTGTCCGCAAATTTTTTTATTTTATTTTATTATATATTTATTATTGCAAATGCTGATATGACACTATCCCTATTCAACAATAGCCGGATCTGTATTGCTCAGCTCCAGATCACAAGATGGCCACCTTAACAAGGCAGAAGATGTAAAAATACCCACTCGAATGTCAGATAATTGACATGTGTACTACACTCTTTTCTTTTATATTTCATAGCACTATATATACCCTATGATGGTTAAAACCTCAGATCCCATACTGGGTCACACATTACCCAATAAACCAACCATAACCTATAAGAAAAACCAGGATTTAAAAAATATTTTAGCACCCTCTAAATTTAAAGCAACACATAAAGTACCCCATACAGAGAAAACACATTGGCTAAGTAGAACTAATGGAACATGGCCATGTGGTATCAAGAACTGTAATATGTGCAATAAGATCATTAGAGGGGATTCATTCAATGATCTGAACAATTCAAAAACTTTTAAAATTAAACACCAATTTACGTGTAAATCCACCTTCTATCTATTCTATCTACTTAAATGTAATTGCCATTGTTATTACATAGGGCGTACAAAAAGACTAATAAGAAATAGGTTTAATGAACATTTTAACAATATAAAGAACAAAGTAGAAAACCATAGTGTCCCCCTACATTTCCTAAATCACCATGGAGCGGACCCACAGGGATTAAAAATTATGATACTTGACTGGATACCTCCTAATGGTTCCAAGAACAGACTTAGAAGTCTTAGACAACGGGAAACGTTCTGGATCCACGAATTGCAGACCTTAAATAATATTAACAAAAAAGGCCTTAATATCGATTTGGATTTACAAGCATTTATGTGATTTTAATCTATTTCTCAATACAGTTTTAATATAGTTTTATTAACAAATAGGAAGATGTAAAATATTTTTAACTTGAAACTATTTAGCAATGATATTTATTTTCTTTTAACGAATTGTCTGGACATTAATCCAATCACAAAGGGAAGCGTCAGCCCAATGAGAAGTTGAGATGCTAGGGGCGCGCTTTTCCTTGAACATTTAAAAACCACAGACTTTTGGAATTTAATATATCCTCTTGAGAAAGTTAAGCCGGAGCTTGACGAAACGTGTAGAGGTATACGCACTTCAATCTACTACAGTCAGAAACTGCCTGATTCAGCTACAGTCCTGCTAGTACCGTGAGACCCTGAAACTTTTCCGGAGAGTGAAGGAAGGTGATCACGGACTGCTGAAACATCGAGACACACGCTGATACTGACAAACCGGACTGTGGTGATATGATTGTGCCTGTTTGATTTTATATTCTGTACGTGCATTACTAGCACTTCTTGCATTGCGTGTTATATTAAAACATTTTTACCCTTAGAGTGGGTTGCGCTCTCTTTCTTCTCTTGTCCTTGCAGTGTATTGTTATATCAGGAGCACAGCCCTGGTTGTCCTTTTGAGAGCAGCACCCATCGATTTACCAACCACACCTGGGAAGTATTTTACTTATTCCAGATAAGTGTTAAAACTGTTATTTGGTGTTTCGAATATCTATACATATATATATAATAAATGTTCACTTAGATCTATTTAGCTCTGATTTGGAAATCTTGCTTTTTCCTTATATATCAACATTGTATGTTTTGAACATTAGAATATCCATCAGATTAACTCTTTACTCTGTGCAAAGAAGCGCAGCTTATACTTTGCTACTTGTATGTTACGCTGCAACTTAAACTTAACAATCTAAAACCATCTAGTCTAGTAGACAAAGCATTCATGTGAGGGAAATGGGCCTTGCAGCACCTATATGTCATAACTATCTCTTACACAATGAGGCAGATTTCCACTAATATATTTACATTAATATAGTTCTAACCTAGTGGCTTGCGGCCGGAGCTGCGGTGGAGGCGAGCAGCTTACAGGATGTCACCTCTTGTCTAGCTACTTAAGGCACGTTCCAACTGTCCGCAAAATTTTTTATTTTATTTTATTATATATTTATTATTGCAAATGCTGATATGACACTATCCCTATTCAACAATAGCCGGATCTGTATTGCTCAGCTCCAGATCACAAGATGGCCACCTTAACAAGGCAGAAGATGTAAAAATACCCACTCGAATGTCAGATAATTGACATGTGTACTACACTCTTTTATTTTATATTTCATAGCACTATATATACCCTATGATGGTTAAATCCATAAAAGGTCACCCACACATCCGCACTTCTTTTCTTTATGCTTAACGCTACTGTATATATTGTAAGCATGTATGCATTAAAAATGTGCCCGGGTCTGGATTATGCATCTATATAATTTAATTGATTATGTCATTGAAACGTTATCTTTTCTCTTAGATGCAATTTTTTTTTGTCTTATTATGTGTTTATCTCATTTTCTGTTTAATATTAACCCCTGGACTCAGACCTCATCAATGAACTAGGTCCAAAAGAGACCCATATCAACGAATTGGGGGATTGAAAAAATGATGAATATTACTTCTAAAGTATAAACTAGCACAGATATGATGTGAATATCTGATATAATGTTTTCATTTTCCATTATGTATGCTTTGCTTTTCCTCAATAAAAAACGTTATAAATTAAAAAAAAAAATTGCATGCTCTATCTGAATCATGAAAGAAAAATGTGGGTTTTGTGTTTCTTTAAAGTCCTTAGTAGCATCAATGTAATATTTCAATGCCCAAACAACGTCCAAAAAATGCAAAGATCTCTCTAAAGCATTCTTAGGGTTAGGACACAATTAAGGTACAACAATCTCTCTGTTAAAATTATTTGAAGAAACAACCTTAGGCAAAAAATCTAATTAAGTCCGTAAAACAGCCTTATCCTGATAAAAAATCAGATAAGGTGGATCACAAGAACGTAGATAACTCAGAAACTCTTCTAGCAGAAGAAATAGCCAAAAGAAATAACACTTTCCAAAAAACTATTTTAATATCCATCTTATGCATAGGTTCAAAAGGAGGACCAGAGCATGAACAAAACTATGAATATCAGGAAGATGAGCAATCTTTCTGTGGAATAAAACTGAAAGAGCAGAATTCGGACCCATCAGGAATTGGCAGAGAGGCCCTTATCCTGATCATCCTGTAAAAACTGCAAAATCCAGGGAATTTTGAAAGAATGACAGGAAAAAACATTATTTATACATCAAGAAATAAAGGCCTTTCAGACCTTGTGATAGATTCTCCTAGGTACAGGCTTACGAGCTTGAATTGAGGTTTTAATTACAGAATCAGATAAACCCCTATGTCTAAGGACTAAACGTTCAATTTCAACGCCATCAAGTTCAAAGACTTGAGATCTTGATGGAAAAAACAGACCTTAAGACCGAAGGCCTGGCCACAGAGGCCAATGAGGACAGCTGGGCATCTGAACCAGACCTGCATACCAAAACCTGCAAGGCCCTGCTGGGGCAGTCAGGATTAATAACAACTTCTCAAGCCTTATCTTGGAAATTACTCTGGGAAGAAGTACTAGAGTAGAGGAGGAAACAGATAAGCAAGCTAAAAAGTCCAAGGAACTACTAGAGCATCAACTAACCCTGTTTGAGGATCCCTGGACCTCAAAATCACCAGGGAAGTTTATTGTTCAAATGAGAGGCCATCATATCTATTTCTGGGAGACCCCAAAGATCCACAATCTGATTAAACACATCCTGCTGAAGAGACCACTACCCTGGATGTAGAGATTGATGACTGAGAAAGTCTGCCTCCCAATTGTTTCACCCCTGGAATATGAATCGCAGAGACTAGACAGAAATTGTTTTCTGCCCATGAGATAATTCAAGACACCTCCATCATTGCTAGGGAACTGTGAGTTCCCCTCTGATGGTTAACATAAGCTACTGCTGTGACACTGTCTGTTGAAAAGAGCTTATCATCTCCATTTGCAGACAGAGGCCAAGCTTGAAGAACCCTGAAAATTACATAAAGTTTCATTGCATAAAGGATCCCAAATTGCCTGTGCTGCCAGAGATCCCAAAAACATCAAGATGAGCAAAAGAAACCCCCTAAAAGAGGATTAATCTGCCCCCTACCAGAACCTCTGGATCGGGGGCCACACCTTCATGCAGATTTGGTAGTAGGGATACATTTCTTACCCTGCATTGACTTTGACCCAATTAGCACTAGGTCTCCAGAACTAAAGGTGACTTGCTTTTGATCAGAGGATTCAACCTTTTGTTCCCTATTCATACGTAAGGAACAAAAACTATTAGAAGCTTTAGATTTCTCTCTAGAGTTTTATTTCCTGAGGAAGAAAAGCCCCTTTACCTCCAGTAATATTAGATATTATAGAATCTAAATCCAAATAAAAAAAATTTGTTCCCTGAAAGGAAAGAGATAATAATTTGGATTTTGACACCATCAGGAGACAGGATTTAAGCCATAAGGCTCTCCTGGCAAGGACTGCCAAAGACATGATTTTGACATGAATCTTCATAATATCAAATACAGCATCACAAATAAAAAAATTGGCACTCTTGAGTCAACCCAAAATTATTTGCAGAATACTGCCCTGATAGACTAGACAACTAGTAAGTAGCTACATCAGCAGTAGATATAGCTGACCTGAGAATATAGCCTGCATGCAAAAACACCATTCTACGAAAAGACTCTAACTTTCTATCTAAAAGGTCTTTAAAATAAGTACTGTCTTCCAAAGAAATAGTAGTACATTTAGCCCCTTTCAAACGATCTTGTACTTCACTTCCACCTCACTCCTCATCAAGGAGGCAAAAGAAAATGATGGAGAATTATGGGAAGTGGGAGAGATTTAAAGCTCTGGTGTGTTTGGGTGTCTTTTGCCTCCTCCTGGTGGTCTGGAGGGGAATATTCCCACACATGATGACTTGTGGACGCTTACCATCTGATAAAAGAAACTAATTACTCTGAAAGGAAAACCTATATATACAAAAATGACAGTGATTTTTTTTTTTGTTGAAATTATTTTTATTTGTTTCCATATCACAGAATAAATAACAGCTTGTACATCCTGAGAGCAATAAGTACAGTGCCTCAGACAATGTGTCATCTTAAATCAACATGGGAACATTTTTTTATTCATAAATCCTTAACACTGATCCATGATAAATACCATGAATAATCAAAATTATATAACCTAAATAAAAAATAAAAATAAGAATACAAATAAACATTAAATCATGTCTGTGTTGTGGGTTAGTTGCGTCTGGGGTCTAAACTGAATACATCATTTGGCCTAATTATATCTATGTGCACAGAGTTTGTAGAGTTTTTACCATAGTCTTCTATTTCTAGAGTCTACTACCTATCCACCGTTGTCGAGTGCATTATCCAATAAAGCCATATTTTGTTAAACTGTTCTGTGTCTCCCTGTATCCATGCTACCCTTTCTGATACTGCGTAGATGTCTTTTATTTTGTCTAGTACTTCTTTCCAGGTAGGGGGTCCCTCCTTCCAGTGCCTCGCTATGCAAACTCTAGTGGTCGTACAAAGTATTTTAATGAATTTATTAATGGCAGGGTTCAAATTGAGCAATCGCCTATGAAGAAGTGCTTGGTCTATGGTTAGTACTATCTGTTCGTCTAAAACTTTACTGAGGAGATCATTGAGCATTCTCCATATATTTTTGATGGGTTCGCAGTCCCACCACATATGTCTATAAGATCCTTGTATCCCACAACCTCTATAGCATAATTTGGACTTATTTACTGAATAGTGTGATGTTTTTAGGGGTGTAAGATACCATCGAAATATTGTATTTATAGAGTTTTCCCTATGATCCGCACTAATGAGCCCCTTACAGGATTCAAAATATAATTGATCCCATTCATTTTTTGAAAGCTGATCTACCCCATCTTACAGGATGTCACCTCTTGTCTAGCTACTTAAGGCACGTTCCAACTGTCCGCAAAAATTTTTATTTTATTTTATTATATATTTATTATTGCAAATGCTGATATGACACTATCCCTATTCAACAATAGCCGGATCTGTATTGCTCAGCTCCAGATCACAAGATGGCCACCTTAACAAGGCAGAAGATGTAAAAATACCCACTCGAATGTCAGATAATTGACATGTGTACTACACTCTTTTATTTTATATTTCATAGCACTATATATACCCTATGATGGTTAAATCCATAAAAGGTCACCCACACATCCGCACTTCTTTTCTTTATGCTTAACGCTACTGTATATATTGTAAGCATGTATGCATTAAAAATGTGCCCGGGTCTGGATTATGCATCTATATAATTTAATTGATTATGTCATTGAAACGTTATCTTTTCTCTTAGATGCAATTTTCTTTTGTCTTATTATGTGTTTATCTCATTTTCTGTTTAATATTAACCCCTGGACTCAGACCTCATCAATGAACTAGGTCCAAAAGAGACCCATATCAACGAATTGGGGGATTGAAAAAATGATGAATATTACTTCTAAAGTATAAACTAGCACAGATATGATGTGAATATCTGATATAATGTTTTCATTTTCCATTATGTATGCTTTGCTTTTCCTCAATAAAAAACTTTATAAATTAAAAAAAAAAATTGCATGCTCTATCTGAATCATGAAAGAAAAATGTGGGTTTTGTGTTTCTTTAAAGTCCTTAGTAGCATCAATGTAATATTTCAATGCCCAAACAACGTCCAAAAAATGCAAAGATCTCTCTAAAGCATTCTTAGGGTTAGGACACAATTATGGTACAACAATCTCTCTGTTAAAATTATTTGAAGAAACAACCTTAGGCAAAAAATCTAATTAAGTCCGTAAAACAGCCTTATCCTGATAAAAAATCAGATAAGGCGGATCACAAGAACGTAGATAACTCAGAAACTCTTCTAGCAGAAGAAATAGCCAAAAGAAATAACACTTTCCAAAAAACTATTTTAATATCCATCTTATGCATAGGTTCAAAAGGAAGACCAGAGCATGAACAAAACTATGAATATCAGGAAGATGAGCAATCTTTCTGTGGAATAAAACTGAAAGAGCAGAATTCGGACCCATCGGGAATTGGCAGAGAGGCCCTTATCCTGATCATCCTGTAAAAACTGCAAAATCCAGGGAATTTTGAAAGAATGACAGGAAAAAACATTATTTATACATCAAGAAATAAAGGCCTTTCAGACCTTGTGATAGATTCTCCTAGGTACAGGCTTACGAGCTTGAATTGAGGTTTTAATTACAGAATCAGATAAACCCCTATGTCTAAGGACTAAACGTTCAATTTCAACGCCATCAAGTTCAAAGACTTGAGATCTTGATGGAAAAAACAGACCTTAAGACAGAAGGCCTGGCCACAGAGGCCAATGAGGACAGCTGGGCATCTGAACCAGACCTGCATACCAAAACCTGCAAGGCCCTGCTGGGGCAGTCAGGATTAATAACAACTTCTCAAGCCTTATCTTGGAAATTACTCTGGGAAGAAGTACTAGAGTAGAGGAGGAAACAGATAAGCAAGCTAAAAAGTCCAAGGAACTACTAGAGCATCAACTAACCCTGTTTGAGGATCCCTGGACCTCAAAATCACCAGGGAAGTTTATTGTTCAAATGAGAGGCCATCATATCTATTTCTGGGAGACCCCAAAGATCCACAATCTGATTAAACACATCCTGCTGAAGAGACCACTACCCTGGATGTAGAGATTGATGACTGAGAAAGTCTGCCTCCCAATTGTTTCACCCCTGGAATATGAATCGCAGAGACTAGACAGAAATTGTTTTCTGCCCATGAGATAATTCAAGACACCTCCATCATTGCTAGGGAACTGTGAGTTCCCCTCTGATGGTTAACATAAGCTACTGCTGTGACACTGTCTGTTGAAAAGAGATTATCATCTCCATTTGCAGACAGAGGCCAAGCTTGAAGAACCCTGAAAATTACATAAAGTTTCATTGCATAAAGGATCCCAAATTGCCTGTGCTGCCAGAGATCCCAAAAACATCAAGATGAGCAAAAGAAACCCCCTAAAAGAGGATTAATCTGCCCCCTACCAGAACCTCTGGATCGGGGGCCACACCTTCATGCAGATTTGGTAGTAGGGATACATTTCTTACCCTGCATTGACTTTGACCCAATTAGCACTAGGTCTCCAGAACTAAAGGTGACTTGCTTTTGATCAGAGGATTCAACCTTTTGTTCCCTATTCATACGTAAGGAACAAAAACTATTAGAAGCTTTAGATTTCTCTCTAGAGTTTTATTTCCTGAGGAAGAAAAGCCCCTTTACCTCCAGTAATATTAGATATTATAGAATCTAAATCCAAATAAAAAAAATTTGTTCCCTGAAAGGAAAGAGATAATAATTTGGATTTTGACACCATCAGGAGACAGGATTTAAGCCATAAGGCTCTCCTGGCAAGGACTGCCAAAGACATGATTTTGACATGAATCTTCATAATATCAAATACAGCATCACAAATAAAAAAATTGGCACTCTTGAGTCAACCCAAAATTATTTGCAGAATACTGCCCTGATAGACTAGACAACTAGTAAGTAGCTACATCAGCAGTAGATATAGCTGACCTGAGAATATAGCCTGCATGCAAAAACACCATTCTACGAAAAGACTCTAACTTTCTATCTAAAAGGTCTTTAAAATAAGTACTGTCTTCCAAAGAAATAGTAGTACATTTAGCCCCTTTCAAACGATCTTGTACTTCACTTCCACCTCACTCCTCATCAAGGAGGCAAAAGAAAATGATGGAGAATTATGGGAAGTGGGAGGGATTTAAAGCTCTGGTGTGTTTGGGTGTCTTTTGCCTCCTCCTGGTGGTCTGGAGGGGAATATTCCCACACATGATGACTTGTGGACGCTTACCATCTGATAAAAGAAACTAATTACTCTGAAAGGAAAACCTATATATACAAAAATGACAGTGATTTTTTTTTTTTGTTGAAATTATTTTTATTTGTTTCCATATCACAGAATAAATAACAGCTTGTACATCCTGAGAGCAATAAGTACAGTGCCTCAGACAATGTGTCATCTTAAATCAACATGGGAACATTTTTTTATTCATAAATCCTTAACACTGATCCATGATAAATACCATGAATAATCAAAATTATATAACCTAAATAAAAAATAAAAATAAGAATACAAATAAACATTAAATCATGTCTGTGTTGTGGGTTAGTTGCGTCTGGGGTCTAAACTGAATACATCATTTGGCCTAATTATATCTATGTGCACAGAGTTTGTAGAGTTTTTACCATAGTCTTCTATTTCTAGAGTCTACTACCTATCCACCGTTGTCGAGTGCATTATCCAATAAAGCCATATTTTGTTAAACTGTTCTGTGTCTCCCTGTATCCATGCTACCCTTTCTGATACTGCGTAGATGTCTTTTATTTTGTCTAGTACTTCTTTCCAGGTAGGGGGTCCCTCCTTCCAGTGCCTCGCTATGCAAACTCTAGTGGTCGTACAAAGTATTTTAATGAATTTATTAATGGCAGGGTTCAAATTGAGCAATCGCCTATGAAGAAGTGCTTGGTCTATGGTTAGTACTATCTGTTCGTCTAAAACTTTACTGAGGAGATCATTGAGCATTCTCCATATATTTTTGATGGGTTCGCAGTCCCACCACATATGTCTATAAGATCCTTGTATCCCACAACCTCTATAGCATAATTTGGACATATTTACTGAATAGTGTGATGTTTTTAGGGGTGTAAGATACCATCGAAATATTGTATTTATAGAGTTTTCCCTATGATCCGCACTAATGAGCCCCTTACAGGATTCAAAATATAATTGATCCCATTCATTTTTTGAAAGCTGATCTACCCCATCTTCTTCCCATTTTATCACTATGGACGATTTCTCGGTGCAATGTGTGTCCTGAATCGCTATATAAAGTTTAGAGATGAGCTGCTTTTCCCTAGTCGGGTTTGAGCATATCCTTTCCAAAACTGTAGGTGGATGTTTCCCACGGGAGATATCATACTTATTAAGGGCCGAGGAGATTTGGAGGTATAGGAACCAGTGTAGTTTGTGTGGGGCTATTTGCTCCTGTAGGTGATTGAATGAGATTATTTGTGAGTGGATGAGAAAGTCTGCCACCCTGTAGAGACCTTTATTGGCCCATTTATCTATTGTGTTGTGAGTTTCTTTGGGAAGCAAGAGTCTGATCGGTTTGACCCATGTGCCTAAGGGCAGCATCGTTGGATGCTTTGTTAATTGTTCCCAGTGTGAAAGTGTGTCTACTGTTGAGGGTAAGCTACGGCTATCTTGGTGTACAACTTTCTTGGAGTTCCACAGAAGGTCATCCGTGTAATCCAATTCTATACTATCAGCTTCTATTCTTGTCGTAGAGAATCTCTCTTAGTGGTTTCTGGAGGAGCGAAGCTTGTGCTGTCCTAGCTGCTAAATAGTAATCTTGTAAATGTGGTATTCCTACTCCTCCTAGGCGCCTGTGTCTGGTTAATGTATGAGATGCTATCCTAGCATTACCATCCCCTCTTAAGAATGAGATTAGTTCTGATTGTAGTTTCTGGAGCTCCGAGGGAGGGACCTTGATCGGCAGTGCTCTAAAGAGATACAAGATCCTCGGGAGCACATTCATTTTTATGGACGAAAGGCGCCCGTACCACGAGAAGGTCCCCTTCCTCCAGGATCTAAGATCTCGTCTAATAGATTGAAATCATGGGGTATAATTTAGCCTATACAAACTATCGTGAGTGTCTGAAATTTTTGTCCCTAAGTAGGTGAGCGAACTCTTAGCCCATTTTATATTGAAGTTGATTTCTATCAGTTTTTTGGCATGGGGGGTTAGTGCTAGTGGTAAGGCTTCACATTTGTCAACATTTACCTTATAGCCCGAAATCTCTGCAAAATCTTATAAGTTCTGATAAAGGTTGGTCAGGGAGCTGAATGGGTCTGTCAGGGTCAATAAAACGTCATCCGCAAAAAGCGAAAGCTTATATTCTGATTTACGGATCATCACCCCTTTAATATCATTTGCGTTTCTAATGGCTGCTGCTAGTGGTTCCATGCATAAGGCGAACAGGAGTGGTGAGAGGGGGCAACCCTGTCTTGTACCGTTCTTTATGTCTATGGTCCTGGACATGTAGCCTGCTGCACTGACCGTTGCTTTAGGGTTTGAATATATCCCCTTTAGTGCTTTCATGAATGATCCCTCAAAGCCCATTGTGGTGAGTATCTGGAACATATAGGTCCAGTCTATGCGATCGAACGCCTTCTCCGCGTCCAGTGAAAGGAGCAGAGAAGGCGTTCCTTCCCTTTTCAAGTGGTCGGTTAGGTCTATGGTTCTACGTACGTTATCTGGGGCTTCCCTACCCTTAATAAAACCCACCTGGTCGGGATGGACCAGGCGGGGTAGTAGCGTCTGGAGTCTATTTGCCAAAATTTTCGTCAAGATCTTGAGATCCTGATTGATCAACGATATGGGTCTATAGTTATTACACCACCTAGGGTCTTTTCCTGGTTTTGGGATGACTATAATCTTGGCTCGAAGTAAATCAATGGGAATATCGGAACCTAGCATGATGTCATTGTATAATTTCTGTAGGTGGGTTATTAGGGGTACTTTAAATAACTTATAGTACTCGCTGGGCAGACCATCGGGGCCTGCCGCTTTGCCTGCTTTTAGTTCCTTTATGACATTGAGGATTTTTTGCACAGAGATCTCTGCATTGAGAATATCATTCTCCTCTGCGGTGATTGTAGGAAGGTTAGCTTGATTTAGGAATCTAGATAATAGTCTATGTGTCTTGTCAGTGTGATGTACTTTTTGCCCATCATATAATGACTCGTAATAGTTTGCAAATATATTAGCTATTTCTTGGGGATTCGACGTCTGAGTTCCCTCCTGGGTATATAAATTGGTTATTGAATATAATTTTGTTCTATTTCGAAGTTTATTAGCTAGATATCTATCCGGCTTATTAGAGTATAAAAAGTAGTTTGCTTTTAGTTTTTGGAGGGCTCTCATCGCCGAATCGTTTAAGATTTTTGACAGAAGTTTTCTTTTAGCTTGAAGGGTTCTAAATGTTATATTAGATAGCGTGTTTTTGTGTTGGGTTTCTAAGGTAGTGATCTCTGAGTGAAGTTGTTTAATGTTTCTATTTGCTAGGGTGATGATCCTAGCTTTCTCCTTTATCAGAATGAAGGGTTTATGTGCAGCCCATGGGTTGAGTGAGTTAACAGTGGAATTATCATTTGTAGACCAGTATTCTTGCATTAATTTTCCTATCTCAGTATGAAATCACTCATTGCGGAGTATGGAGGGGTCAAACGTCCAGGACTTCTGACGTTGATTATCAACTAGTCCTGTCATGGATAGTTGGACTATCGAATTGTCCGACCAGACACAGGGGTGGATATTAGAAGTGACAATATTCGGTATCAGAGTCTGACTAGTCCATATATAATCCAATTTTGTGTAGCTGTTATGGGCATGTGAATAAAATGTATGGTCTGTTGTGTTACCAAATATTGTTTCCCATGTATCCAGTAGGTTATGTTATGACATTGATTCCCTTATAGATTTCACTGTGGATAGTTGCCTAAGTTGTTTATTTGAGGGTTTAGTTATCGTCTTAGAATAGTGAGTGGAAATATTAATGTTAAAGTCTCCACCAAGTATTATTCTGGAGTGGGACCATTGTGTTAACATGCGGGAGATCTTTTGAAAAAAGGTGTGTTGGCCTTCATTTGGGGCATAAACGTTGCATAGTGTGATCTTCATACCTTGTGTGCGGCCCCTAAGAATGAGAAACCTTCCCTCAGAATCTCTTATGACCTCATCTGTTTCGAATTGTAGGGAAGAATGCATAAGTATTGAGACCCCTCTTTTTTTCTGTTCTATTGTGGAGTGGAAATGGGTTGGATATTGTCGGTGCCAGTACTTGGGGATCAGGGTTTGTGTGAAGTGTGTCTCCTGGAGAAAGATGATCTTAGCTTTCAATTTTATATATTGGGTAAGGGCCATCTTACGTTTGATATTGGTGTTAAGGCCTCTCACATTGTGTGAGAGAATAATGAGGTCATTGGTCATGGGAGTTAAGTGTGTAACCATGGCTTATGGTAACAGCCCTAAAAGTGAATGGTAGGTATTGTAGCAGTCGGCATTTATACTCTGTCTGACAAACATTTAAAGGCCACACAAACATGAGAACATAAATAAAAAGTAAACTTATTAACATGTAAAACTGAAAACACAAAAATCTCATATTAAACTAGATGTAGGGAGCTGCCATGACCGCCACCCCGAGGCGACAGGAGAGAGAAAGAGAGAGGGAAGAAGAGAAAAGGAAAGAATCAGCCCGGAGCAGCGGCCATGGGAGCGGAAGCAAATCAGCACATTTTCATAACAAACAATAGGAATACGACTTATGCCTAAGCATGTTGCATTTTTCTAATAGAAGTGGAACGTGAAGAAGCAAATGTTAAGTCTAAACATGGTAAACAAGACAAATCCTCATAATTAAGGGTTTAATCACCCTGAGTCTGTAGGAAAGGTCTAAACTTGGCAGCTTCATGGGGGAAATATCACTTTCTGCAAGTCAAATCCAGGGAGGGGGGAAAGGGAAAAAAGAGAAGAAGATTAAGTTCATCAGACTATACTCATCTGATCAGTAATTCGCTTCCATCTCGGATCTTGCAGTAGCAGCTTTCTTTCCACTTAGAGTCACCAGTCACTTTGGTCTTTTTTTCTGTACTGTGGTCCACTTGGTTCTTTTGTGGTTGTTTTCCCTGTGCAGGTTAGGAGCTTCTTCTGCAATTTGCTCGGAGAGCAGTAGATCTGGAGGCTCTAGATTCAGATAAGAACATGCTTCCGAAATATCTTGGCGTTTTCTGATTGTCAGCATTTTTCCTTCGTGTAGTATAATTAAGGCGAATGGAAAACTCCACCTATAGGGTATTTGATTTTTACAGAGCAGCAGGGTTAGAGGCTTCATGGAGTATGGTTTCTGAAGTGTTTGCGCACATAGGTCCTGGAAGAATTGGATCACTGATCCCTGGAACTTGAATGTTGGATTCTGCCTAGCCGCTGAGAGAATAGCTTCCTTGTCTGGAAAGCGTAGCAGCTTAACTATGACATCCCTTGGTGGTTGATCTCCCTTGGGCTTGGCCCTTAGGGCTCTATGTGCCCTTTCAATTTGAAAGTGATCTTCTTCTGTGTGGCCTGTAATGGCCTTGAATAGCTGTTGTAAGTAGCTTTGTAGATCCGTAGGTGCTATGGATTCTGGGATTCCCTTGAGTCTAATATTGCACCTTCTCGTGCGGTTTTCTATATCCTCCAATTTGTCTTGAAGCTCTTCTATTTCTTGCTTGTGATTCTGGACTTGTTGTGATATCTTGTCTGCTGTTTCATCTCTTAGGTTTTCATTCTCCTCCAGTGTATCTACCCTCATACGTAGCTCTTGTATATCCTGTTTTAGTTCCGTTAGACTCTCAGTCATTGTTGTTTGTATGGAGTCTAGTTTTGTCCACATTTTTTCGAAATTCATGTTGATGTCTTGTTTAGACACTAGATCTCTCAAATCTGCTTTGGTGACCGGTGTAAGGTCGAGTGTACTAGATCTGCTAGTAAAGGATTGGTCTGATGAGATCGTTATCTCTGCTTCCGGCAGCTCTGTAGTCTTGTCCCCTTTAGATGATTTGAAAAAGAGAGTGGTAGCTGTTTGTTTGCCTGTTAAACCAGTTTCCTTTACTTGTCTAGAAGACATTTTAAGTGTTTAGACTTTCAGTCTTGGCCTATCAGCTAAGGAGCGTGAAGTAGGATAAATCAGTCTTTTCCGGTATTATGAAAGCCCTTATTTAAATATTGACCTCTGTGGTTAGTAATAGTCTGCTATTAGAAGTGTTTTCCACCACTTAAAAGTTATTCATTGCAAGTTATCCAGAAACTTTTCTTGGGTTATGGTTACTGAGAGTCTATATGTCCCAAAATGTAGTTTAATGTTTGGTAATGCCTAACCCAGCTGCTCCTCTTGAACATGCTTTTTCAGCACTGCATATCCTGTTTGTGTATATAGACTGTTTTTAATTGCGCACTGGATAGAGCATAAGTCTTCCTCCCTCTCTTCTTATTATTAAAGAAACAAAGTGAATATGACTGCTATCGAATAACTGTTGCAAACAGCTTTGAATCCTTTGTTATGGTTAAGATGTCGATGAGTGGGGGAGATATACTATATCGGCTTCGCGCCGCGACTGTTAGGGTCTGTAGCATCTATACTTTTACATACACTTTGTGACTGCTATGCGGTTGTAACTCCTTATTCTCTTATGCCGCGTGGTAGCTTGGCTCAAGTGGCAGTGGTAGCTCAGCGGTTTTAATTATAGATATCTCACCCATCCGTGTGCTGTTCATATGGACTGTGTCATATCTCGGCTGTGAGACTGAAGAGCTGCAGCGTCATGTGGGAAGCAAGATGGCGCCAGCGCCATGTCCGTGCCGGGATTTGTTGCTCTTGTGTTATCTAGAATTTCACCCTTTGTACACATTTTCGGCTTATCATTGAGACCTCTTCTGTCTCCCACGGTGGAATATGATAGTTTTAGCCGTTTTCTGTGGTGCCGATAAGCCTCCGCTCATTTCCCCACACAGAGCTCCAAACTTATGCGGCCATCTCCGTCTCTAGCCAGGCCACGCCCCAAATGACAGTGATTTTAAGGTACAATGACCTGAAAACAGTGTAATTTTTTGTATTAGGTGTAATACTAAAGTTTAAACATATGCTGGCTTCTCCCTGTGTACTTTGTCCTCTATTGTAAACTTTTACATACATTATTTTTATTGGAGACATCTCGCCACTTTTTTTATAGAATTCCACGATGGTTGCCCCTACGTGTGTCAGCAAGGAAAACCATGTCAAACCCAGCAAAGAGTTTTAGAATTGAGCCCTAAATTATATGCCTACGCCATAATCAACATGATCAGCTATGGACCTAAGGAGAGTGTGATATTTTTAATTTCTGGTGTATGTTTTTTATTTATATAAACAGACACATGTTTATCACAAACAGAAATTTAAAGTTTCTTGGACATGATATATATTAATATATATTCTTTTTTTAACTCGAAGAATTTCCTATTAGGCTTGTCTCCTTAATGATAGGATCCATGAATGGATGGAGATGCAGAGACTAATTAAAAAGATTGTATTTATGAATGTTTCACCCCTGGTTATTATATTAGCAATAATATAACTGTAAATGTAATTGATCCAAATAATGTTTTACACAAGTGTAAATCAGCTTTAAGCTTATGTATTAGTAACACAAATTGACTTTTGATATCCAGAAGACGTAAAATAAATCTGTATAAAACTGTATGTACGCTAGTGGTTTGAAGAATTAATCATTTATAATCTGAGTGGTCTGAAAATGTTTTTCT
This sequence comes from Bombina bombina, assembly GCF_027579735.1. NCBI lineage: Eukaryota > Metazoa > Chordata > Amphibia > Anura > Bombinatoridae > Bombina > Bombina bombina. Next base: position 1,056,420,166 of record NC_069501.1, on the reverse strand, counting down.
TATGCTAAAGTTTAGATTTATGGAATTGTAATAAGAAAGTCACCAGGTATATTTATTTAATAGTCAAAAACAGTGAGACTTTTTGCTTTTCAAAACCACTTCAATCTATTTAGGCAAAGTGGCAAACTTAATATATTGGACAGGAATGTGTCTCATACAACATTTATTTGTAAATAAGTTTGCAACTGTATTAATAATTTATATGAAATGCTAATAACCTAGAATACAGTTTATAAAATACTCTGAAATAAATCCTTTATTGGATGGTATTTACCATAGAAGGACTGATATGAGTTATTTGGCTTATGAGAGTTGACAGAAAATAACTTCATTTAACCCCTTTTGGACTGAGGTTTTTCCCAGTTTCCATGTTTAAATGTCACAGCAATTCTGGCATTGTTGCTCATTATTGGTGTCACAGTGATTGTATACACAGTAATTGTCATTTTTGACAGTTACTGTCCTGCTGCTGGCTAGGATCACTTGCAGGTTTCCAGCAACAGCATGAAATCACAGTGTGTATCTCATAAATAGAGGCTCCTCACTGATAGGCATATCAGGGACACCCTGTCTCTGTAATCGCTAGCCTGATGTGTCTTCCATTACGCTATTTCTGAACTGCCTCACTCCTGACAGTGTGCAGACAGGGTTGAGACAGGAACAGCCTAAGACACAGGATACAGTGCTGGTCCTAGTGGTGTACCCTGTACAGCTCAGTTTGTTAAAGGATTTAACCTAAGAAGCATATTATTGTCATGCATCTGCATACAAGGGTACAAATGGGATTTTTATAGAGTCTAATTTAGCGTTACGTGGAAGTGTGCTGATATGATTGGAGTGATTGATCTCTAACTTAACCCCTTAAGGACAAGGCCATTTTTCAATTTCTTTCCCTTAAGGACCAGGGCTATTTTTACATTTCTGCGGTGTTTGTGTTTAGCTGTAATTTTCCTCTTACTCATTTACTGTACCCACACATATTATATACAGTTGTTCTTGCCACTAAATGGACTTTCTAAAGATACCATTATTTTCATCATATCTTATAATTTACCATAAAAAAATTATAAAATATGATTAAAAAATGGAAAAAACACACTTTTTCTAACTTTGACCCCCAAAATCTGTTGCACATCTACAACCTCCAAAAAACACCCATGTTTAAAGGGACACTGAACCCAATTTTTTTATTTCATGATTCAGACAGAGCATGTAATTTTAAGCAACTTTCTAATTTACTTTTTATCAATTTTTCTTCGTTCTCTTGCTATCTTTATTTGAAAAAGAAGGCACCTAAGCTAAAGAACCAGCAAAATTTGGGTTCAGAACCACGGACAGCACTTGTTTATTGGTGCTTTCCAATCAGCAAGGACAACCCAGGTTGTTCACCAAAAATGGGCCGGCATCTAAACTTACATTCTTGCTTTTCAAATAAACATACCAAGAGAATGAAGAAAATTTGATAATAGAAGTAAATTAGAAAGTTGCTTAAAATTGCATGCTCTATCTGAATCACGAAAGAAAACATTTGGGTTCAGTGTCCCTTTAATAGTTTCTAAATTTTGTCCTGAGTTTAGAAATACCCAATGTTTACAGGTTCTTTGCTTTTTATGCAAGTTATAGGGCAATAAGTACAAATAACAATTTGTTATTTCCAAACCATTTTTTTTTCTCAAAATTAGCGATAGTTACATAGGAACACTGATATCTGTCTGGAATCCCTGAATATCCCTTGACATGTATATATTTTTTTTTTAGTAGACATCCCAAAGTATTGATCTAGGCCCATTTTGGTATATTTCATGCCACCATTTCACCGCCAAATGTGATTGAATAAAAAAAAAATCGTTTTTCACAAACTTTTTCACAAATATTAGGTTTCTCACTGAAATTATTTACAAACAACGTGTGCAATTATGGCACATATGGTTATAAATGCTTCTCTGAGATCTCCTTTGTTCAGAAATAGAAAATTTCAACTTCTTATCCATGTTCCTAAGCTGCGGGCATATGTGTTTATATGATAACAGAACGATCGGTTCCCGTTACCATATGGAAACAGATTACAAGATAGTTACGGACAATGACACTGTGTGTGTCACGTACTGTAACGATCATCTGCTGGTGCTGGCGGTAGGGGGTGGGTCGGGATTCTACCGACAGAAAAAATGTTTGTGTTAGAGAAAAAAAAGCAGGCAAAGTGCTTTAACATTGAAATACATACATATATAAACTTTTTAACTATGTATTTACTGTAAATATTTCACATTCCAATGTTCTGTACATAGCAGAATATGTTTTTTATACCTATATATAATCTTCTTTATATAGGTATAAATATATATTTGTTTAAAAAGCCATAAGATATATGTAGAAATATTTATTGAAGAATAAATAGAACATATTGCGTTACGTAAATAACATTGGAAAAACATAACATAACAAGAAAGTTAACCTAAACAGAAGGCACTACTGCTTGAAGAACCTTTCTCCCAAAAGAAGCCTCTGCTGAAGCAAAAGTATCAAATTTGTAAAATTTAGAAAAAGTATGCAAAGATGACCAAGTCACAGCCTTGCAAAGCTGTTCTAAAGAAGCTCCATTTTTGAAAGCCCAAGATGAAACAGCCCTCGTGGAATGAGCCGTGATTCTCTGAGGAGGCTGCTGACCAGCAGTCTCATATGCCAGTGAATAACACTCCTCACCCAACAAGAAAGAGAAGTAGCCGTAGCTTTCTTACCCTTACGCTTCCCAGAAAATCCTTAGTCGCCTGCAAATAATATTTCAATGTACGAACCACATCCAAGTTGTGCAACAAATGCTCCTTATGAGAAGAAGGATTAGGACACAAAGAAGGAACAACAATCTCTTGATTAATATTCTTATCAGAAACAACCTTGGGAAGAAAACCCAAGGCAGTACGCAGAACAACCTTATCAGAGTGAAAAATAAGAAAAGGCCATTCATACTGTAAGGCTGAAAGCTCCGAAACTCTTCGAGCCAAAGAAATAGCCACCAGAAACAAAATCTTCCAAGATAACATCTTAATATCCAAAGAATACATAGGTTTAAACAGAGCCTGTTGAAGGACTCTAAGAACCAAATTAAGACTCCAAGGTGGAGTACTAGACTTAAACACAGGCCGAATTCTAACCAAGGCCTGACAAAAAGAATGAACATCTGGCACATCTGCCAGGTGCTTGTACAATAAAATAGATAAATCAGAAATTTGACCCTTCAGGGTACTAGCAGATAAACCTTTCTAGTCCAAAAACTCCTGCAGAAAAGACAAAATCCTAGGAATCCTAACTCTACTCTACGAGTAGCTTTTCAATTCACACCAATACAAATATTTACAAATCTTATAATAAAACTTCCTAGTCACAGGCTTAAAAGCCTGAATCATAGTCTCAATGACTGACTCAGAAAACCACGCTTAGAAAGAATCAAGCGTTCAATCTCCAAGCAGTCAGCTTCGGAGAAAAAAGATTTGGATGAAGGAAGGATCTCTGCAGAAGTAGGTCCTTCCTTAATGGAAGACGCCAAGGTGGAAGGGAAGACATCTCCACCAAATCTGCAAACCAGATTCTGCGAGGCCACGCTAGAGCAATGAGAATCATCAATGCCCTTTCTTGTTTGACCCCAGCCCAGCAAACTGGTATCCGTGGTTACAATCACCCAGGCAGATCTGCGAAAGCAAGTTCCCTGAGAGAAAAGATACTGAGACAACCACCATGGAAGAGAATCTCTGGACATCTGATCTAGATCAATCTTTGGAGATAGATCTGCATTATCCCCGGTTCCACTGCCTGAGCAAGCATAACTGCAGAGGTCTGAGATGGAACCGTGCAAACGGAATGATGTCCATGACTGAAACCATCAGACCAATAACCTCCATACACTGAGCCACTGACGGCCGAGGAAGGGACTGAAGAGCAAGACACATATTGAAAATCTTCGTCTTTCTTGCTTCTGTCAGAAATATTTTCATCTCTAGAGAATCTATAATGGTCCCCAAAAATACCACTCTTGTAGCCGGAATTAAGGAACTTTTTCCTAAATTCACCTTCCAACTGTAGGACCCTTCATGCTGATTTTGAAATGACAACAACTCTGTGTGGGAGTTTGCTAGTTGAAAAGATGGAGCCTGAACTAGAATGTCATCCAGACAGCCACTGCAACACACTTCAATCGAAGCACCACCAACAATGTTACCAGGACCTTGGAAAAAATTTTGGGAGCTGTTGCCAGACCAAAAGGAAGAGCTACAAACTGAAAATGTTTGTCTAGAAATGCAAATCTTAGGAACCTGTGATGATCCTTGTGAATGGAAATATGCAGATATGCATCCTTTAGATCCACTGTGGTCATGAACTGACTTTCCTGAACCAAAGGAAGAATGGAACGAATAGTTTCCATCTGGAAAGACGGAACCCTGAGAAACTTGTTTACACTCTTGAGATCTAAAATAGGTCTGAAAGTTCCCTCCTTTTTGGGAACGATGAAGAGATTGGAATAAAAACCCAGACCCTGTTCCTGAACCGGAACAGGAACTATCACTCCCATGTCGGAAATATTCTAAACACAACGTAAGAACGCCTCTCCTTTTATCTGGTTTACAGATAACCTGGAGAGAAGAAACCTACCTCTAGGAGGAAAGTTCTTGAACTCCAGTTTGTAACCCTGGGACACGATATCTACCACCCAGGGATCCTGAACATCTCGAACCCAAGCTTGAGTGAAGAAAGAGAGTCTGCACCTCACAAAATCCATTCCCAGAATTTTTAGCTCCCAACTTGATGACCTGTAGAGAAGCATCTGCAATAAAGGAATTTGCCAACTTCAAAGCCTTGATTCTATCTTCAATGTCTTCAAGATGAGTATCTTGCTGAATAGAATCAGACAATTCATCAAACCAATATGCCGCCGCACTAGTAACCTTAGCAAAACTTGCAGCCGGTTGCCATTGATACCTCTGATATAAATAAATCATTTTAAGCAAAGCTTCCAACTTCTTATCCATAGGATCTCTAAAGGAACAGCTGTCCTCAATAGGAATAGTGGTCCTCTTGGTCAGAGTGGAAACTGCTTCCTCCACCTTAGGAACCATCTGCCAAGATTCTTTAATAGAATCAGCAATAGGAAACATCTTCCTAAAAATTGGGAGAAGGGGAAAAAGGAATCCCAGGCTTCTCCCATTCTCGTGCAATAATATCTGAAACACAATCTGGTATAGGAAAAACTTCCACCAAGGAAGGGAGATCAAAAAACGTATTAAGTTTACTAGATTTCTTAGGAATAACCATAACTGATGCCTCAGAGTCATCCAAGGTAGCCAAAACCTCCTTGAGTAACAAATGGCGGTGCTCCAGCTTAAACCTATAGGAAACAACCTCAGGTTTAGAAGAAGGATTTACACTATCAGTATCTTCCTCCTCAGACTTATTAGAAAAAACACTAGGCACAATTGCAACAGAATCAGAAACCTTATATTTCCTCTTGCACTTCCCCTGTAACAAAGGAAAAGCAGACAAAGCTCAGATACTGCCGAGGATATATGGGTAGCCATATCGTGCAAGGAAAAAATAACCTGAGACGAAACGCAGGGCACTGCAGAAGATTGGGACATATGAGGAGAAAGCTGCGGATTAGCCAGAACAGGAGACTCCTTAATAACATCCGCCGTAGACAATGAAGGTTCAGAATCAAAAAGTCTATCCTTGTAATGTTCTCTCAATACAAGAGGAACAAAAAGGGATAGGAGGCTCAACATTAGAATTTAAACATAGACAACAAGCAACAGCTTGCAGGGTCTCTTGGTCCATCTTATTCCAAAGGAAAAAAGCTTAATTAATAAAAATTTTAAGTTCAAATCAGAATTTTAATAAAACAAAAAAAGTTACTTTCCCTTTAAATTTTAAAAATACTTTTTTTTTTAAAACTAGAAAATCCTTAAATAAACTGCACAATAAATCTTGCAGCAACAATTTTTAACAAAATTAACGCAAAAAGAGACAAACGTTATAGTCCCTGAAATTCAGACAAAAACTTTAATATAAACAGAGCAACAGCCCCCAAAAAGCCAACAGGCAACCTCCACACCTCAGCAAGCTCTGCTGCAATGCTACCTGACCTCCTTGCTGCTGGAAACTGATCCGGACCCCTATACAGCCGCACCGGAGAGAACGCTAAACCACCTCTGAGGAGCTATGCAACAGAGCTGCAACATCCAGGAACAACAGGAAACAGCTAGAAAGGGCGCCAAAAAGTCCTTGCTATTGCAGATAATCCTGCCTATTGTGGGCGTGGCCTAACAAAAAACATGTACACCAAAGTGAAAACATAATAAACTGAGCCAAACAGCCCCAGTGCCTGCAAAACTGCCATACAATAAACCGTTAACCTAGAAGGCGGATTGTATATTTAGACAGAATTAACTGTCAAAGTGCCAAATTCTCCTATATCAAAACAGGGAAAGAAATAGGCACTTACCTCAAAAATCTGTCTGGCAGCAGGACAGCTCACTTGGTATGAGAGGGGCTTCCTACCTCACATGAACCTGTGGAAAAAAGAAAAGGCTGAGTAAATTTACTCAAACTTTCAACCAAGGGCAGCATGAAATTACTTGGGAGGCCCAGTGGGGGATTATACCCCACAAGTTCCCAAATGCTTAAAAGCCACCACTTGCTCTACTGAAGAGACTGACATGGACTATGGCTAAACCCCAAATAAAACCATAGCAAACTTGTTCTGCTTAAAAAATAACAAACTCTTGATTGAATAATCAGACACCTATCTTTACCCCTCCTTGCAACTAATACAAGCGAAGAGAATGACTAGGGATTGTGGGTAGGGGGAGTGGTATTTAACAGCTTTTCTGTGGTGCTCTTTGCCTCCTCCTGTTGGTAAGGAGTGATATTCCCAACAGTAATTAAGATAATCTGTGGACTCACCGTGTCATTAGAAAGAAATAAAAAATTCTGCAAGCAAATAAGCTCCTCCAGGAGACTGAGAGGAAAATGCAGGACACTAAAACTTCACCTCCTCCTTGCACCGAAGGCAAAGAGAAGGACTGGGGGTTGTGGGAAGGGAAGTGATACTTAACAGCTTTGCTGTGGTGCTCTTTGCCTCCTCCTGCTGGCCAGGAGTGATATTTCCACTAGTAATTGATGATGCCGTGGACTCACCATATCTTAGAAAAGAAATAAATACAGCTAGACAAATGTGCTTATTTTAACATTAAAGTTGCTAATTAGGTTATGTTGATACGTACCTGGAGTGTCCTCCAGTAACATTGGTGTATTTATCAGCAGCAATTGCCACCAAACTGTTACGTATTATTAATTATGAATATTAATAATTAATAGCAGTATAAAACTATTGTCATCGATATCTACCATTAATATAGCATAATTTTGTCAACACACTCCAGTAAGATGTTAAATCTCTGTAGTGTACCCCAAAATAAACACTTTTGAGATATCTATACATTTGACAACAATATTATTATTAAAAAATAATATTTAATCTCAATATAAAATATTCCTAAATTCTGATCAATTAATCTCTATATACACATTGATTATATTTATGTAGTAACTGAATATCACCTATGACCAGATATATCTATAAATTGATTAACACAACTTTAAAATATTAAGCAGATTATGGAGATATTTAGATTAATTACTATTCAATAGATATTATCTATTATCCCATGAATGGACGAAATACTTCTATAAATTAACCTTAGCTCAAAATGAATCACTTATTAAATATCACACATGAATTATACTAGAACAATTTATAACATTAACCCAATGCCAAAATATGGATTAATGATTTATCAACATTTCATTAACAAAATATATCCCAATGTTATAAGAGGAATCTTAGCTCAAATTCAATAAGTCTAATGGAATTTGCTGGAGATTATTATTCAACAAATAGCCAAAAATAGCCTTATATCACTTTAAATAATCAACCAGAGAGATTTATATATTATCAACACAATAGCCAATTTATGTGCAATTCTTAAGAGATGTCACAGTATGGACTGCAAAACCCCTCTTCCTAATAATAAGGTTACTTAGCACTAATATATTTAATATATGAAGTACACTAGTCTATTTAATACTAGCGTTGCAACTATAAAGTACCTCTTTAAATACCAGCTTCAATTAAACTACAGCAATAAAGAATATCTTTGCTTTAAGACATAAAAAATATAACATTATCAAACCGCTTAATACATTACCAATAAACCAATATTTGAGAGTTTCAGCTTTTCCCATCAGAGTTTTTCACCATCATATAAAAGGTTCTGTACAAGTCTGGAGGTGAATATTAGGCCCAATTTTGTTTGCTCTTTCAGTATCAAGAGGGTCCCAAATGTTTATCTTACAGAGACTTGTATATCCAAGGCAGCAGTTCAGTCAGCAAGGCAAAGTAAACAGCATGAGCCCCCCTCATCTCCTGTGCAAAGTTTTTTTTATCCTTAACTCCCACCTTCATTTCTAATCATCAGTGAAAATTCTGATCACTTAGCTTCTTATTGGCTTACTGGGAATTGCCATTGAGTTATCCAATCCCCTTAATTGGATACCTTTGGCTGTAATTCTCGCACTGGACACCCTGGGGGAACAATAGGCAACGGAATGTAGTTTCATTAGCGAAAATACTACAGAAAAATATATTTTCTTATATATATTTTTAAAGTGTTCATTTAATACACTCATATTTTCTAGCTCAATAAACTATATGGTCAAAATATATGTGACTGTTTGGCTTAACTGAGCACATATTTTTTAAGACTAAGCATAAGTATATTGATATCTCTCAAATATATAGATATGTAGTACATGTAATATTAATCTGTCAAATAGAAAAAAGAAGGCCGATCCCAGTATCCGTATAGTGTATATAAAAACAGCCTTTATTGCTTCAAATTTAAAATAACAAACATGATACACGCACAGAAGGTATCAGGTTTTACGCGTTTCGGCTGGTGCCGTACTCATAAACCTGATTAGGCACAGGTGGGTGCCGTCTTAAAAGGGTTACAAAACATGGTTATTGGTCTGTGCTCAACACACCCCTATTAACCATTAAAGTACTGAGTGCACGCAATCAATGACTTATTTCACACTTAAGAAGAAATGGGAAATGGAAGTGAATAAGGAAAAAGGAGATAGTATATACATGTATCAAATCTAAAATCACTTGACAAGGGCAGTTCATGAATGACCAGTATATGTAATGCTAATGTCAAAAACCTGCTACAAAATACATTTTATCAATATTGGCAACAACCATAGTATTGCAGTATTTCTGTGGGGAAAGCATATCTAATAACGAAATAATGAAATAACGTTGAAAGAGATAAAGCAATAGAAACAAAAGCAAAAACATAAACATGAACAGCAGAACCTTCATAATGAACATACATTGATTAGACAGAACTCATGTTTAAACATAATGATAGTAATAAATATATGTCATTTTAACGTCATTTTAGGAATAAACATATGCTTAAAAAGGCTCAGAGGCTAATAGATTTAGCAAGTTTACAAAATAATTTTGCCATTCATATAGTTCAAGCTTACACTTATTGTACTGGTTATATGAATATGTGCCCTATTTAAATGTCAAATGTATTTAATTAAATGATTTAGACAGGAGGTGATGGCTATAATGCATATGTTCTTGTTAAAGCATCTATCATTGAAGGAGATGTATGTATATATATTTAAAGCCTATATCATCTTTCAAGACTTATCATGAGAAGATTACCCCACAACATGTATATTACAAAAGTATTTAAAAAAAAATAAAAAAAATTTTTTTCCAAAAAAATGTATGTATTGATATGCGGTGCACTGGACCATGAAGCCAATCACTACTTCCAATGGTTTATAATGTCAAACTCAGAATTAAATCCGTGTGGTATCTGAGTATTTAGCTTCATGATCCAGTACACATCCTGCTTTGCCAGAAGCTCATCCTTGTTCCCTCCTCTTGGGGGCAGTTTGATAGTTTCAATGCCTCGCCATTTGAAAGATCTGGTGTCTTTGGCGTGTACCTCAATAAAATGTTGTGATAGGGCCGAACATGGTTTATCATATTTGATATAACCAAGGTGTTCTCTTATCCTTGTTCGGACTTCCCTACTTGTCATTCCAACATACTGCTTGGAGTGTTCCTGACATTCTATGAGGTACACGACATAGACACTGGAGCATTTAATGCATTCTTTAGACAAAAAACTTGTCTCCAGTTGAACACGAGTAGAAGTCTCTGCCTTCCACAACAGTGTCACAGGCCTTACACCTATGGTCCCCACATTTGTAGGTGCCATTGACCTGTAACCAGGAACTTTTCTTCCTTTTATTGGAAGGTAAGAGACTAGGGGACAGAAGATTGCCCAAAGACAGATTTTTGGAGTAGACACACCTAAATCCTTTTTCCACTGTCATTTTTAAGTGTACATCACCCAGGAGAATAGGAAAGTATTTCCTAATGATGCTACATACAGTGGAATAATCTGAAGAATATTGGGTGATGAAAGTGAGCGGTCTTTCTTGCTCATTCACCTTATTCTGTAGATTTTTTGGATTTCTTTCTGATGTGACCACTTTTTTGGCTACATTGTCTAGTAGTTTTGGGGGATAACCCCTATTTTTGAGCCTCTGTTTGATTTCCTTGGTTTCTGCATGGAAATCTTTTTCACTGCTGCAGACTCTCTTTGCCCTTAGGAACTGGCTCTTTGCAATGCCACTGAATACATGTGGAGGATGACCACTTTTATGGTGGAGAATTGTGTTACCTGAAATGGGCTTTCTATAGAGTTTTGACTCAATCTTTTGTGTCACATGATTTCCAGTTAGTGTGACATCCAGGAAGTTAACCTTAGAAGGATGCCACTCATGTGTGAATTTTAAGCCATGGCTTGCCTCATTTAAGAAACCAAGAAATGTTTGGGCTTTTTCTTCACTTGACGACCAGATAAAAATCAGGTCGTCTATGAAGCGACAATAGAAAACTACTTCTGCTCCAAGGGGGCTCTCACCTCCATAGATGAAAAAACGCTCGAGCCAGCCCATATACAAGTTCGCATAGGAGGGGGCAAACTTGGCCCCCATGGTTGTGCCCTGTTTCTGGAGGTAAAAGACCCCCTCAAAGCAGAAGTAGTTATGCTCTAATAGATACTGGGTAATACGTAGGATGTATCTTATATTTTCTGATGACATATCAGCACTAGACTGTAGGAAAAATTCAATGGCCCTTAGGCCCATGTCATGGGGTATGCTGGAGTATAGAGAGACCACGTCAATGGTCAGCCAGCTATAATCTTTGTGCCACTCAATACACTCCAGCATACCCAATACATGTGAGGTGTCACGAATATAACTGGGTAAGGCCAAAACATATGGCTGCAGTACCCCATCCAACCAATCACATAGAGGTTCCAGAAGGGAACCTATCCCTGATATGATGGGACGACCCTTTACATCAGTCACACTCTTGTGGACCTTGGGCAGATGGTGGAAGATGGGGATGATAGGATGGGTAACATATAAAGAATCTGCTGCTTGTTGATCAAAAATACCTAAATCAACCCCATCATCCAACATCTGCCCAAGCTCATATTGAAAACGTTTTGTTGGATTTTGGTCCACAATAGAGTATGTGTTATGGTCAGTTAATTGGCGCAATGCCTCATTTACATAGTCCACTCAATCCAACACCACCACACTGCCTCTCTTATCTGATTGCCTTATCACAATGTTGTCATTGTTTTGTATAGAGAGGATCGCTTCTTTTTCTAATTTAGAAAGATTTTGTGTGACAGGAGCGGTGGATAAACTAAGTTTTTTTAAGTCATCCACTACTCGTGTGTGAAAAACCTCCAAAGATTTGCCTCTATTATGTATAGGATAAAAATTAGAGACAACTTTTCTCTGTGGTAATTTATTATCGGTTATTGTACTAGGTACTGTGGATTCCATTTCTAAACTCTCCAATGATGTGATGCTACATGCTTCTTGAAAGGTAAGGGATGGAAAGTTTGTGGGGTGTGTAGTATTGGATATACAAGATCTAGTATCATCAGCTTTGGCTGTCATCTCAAAGTGTTTATTCAATGTGATCTTTCTTATAAATCGATTCAAGTCAATTATGGTTTGGAAAAGATTAAACTTCCTGTTTGGGCAAAAGCCCAAACCCAATTCTAAAATCCTAAGCTCAGATTTGTTTAGTGCATGTGAGGACAAATTTATGACACTACTGGAAGTCGCTATTTTGTTTGTTTTTTAAAATACTTTTGTAATATACATGTTGTGGGGTAATCTCATGATAAGTCTTGAAAGATGATATAGGCTTTAAATATATATACATACATCTCCTTCAATGATAGATGCTTTAACAAGAACATATGCATTATAGCCATCACCTCCTGTCTAAATCATTTAATTAAATACATTTGACATTTAAATAGGGCACATATTCATATAACCAGTACAATAAGTGTAAGCTTGAACTATATGAATGGCAAAATTATTTTGTAAACTTGCTAAATCTATTAGCCTATGAGCCTTTTTAAACATATGTTTATTCCTAAAATGACGTTAAAATGACATATATTTATTACTATCTTTATGTTTAAACATGAGTTCTGTCTAATCAATGTATGTTCATTATGAAGGTTCTGCTGTTCATGTTTATGTTTATGTTTTTGCTTTTGTTTCTATTGCTTTATCTCTTTCAACGTTATTTCATTATTTCGTTATTAGATATGCTTTCCCCACAGAAATACTGCAATACTATGGTTGTTGCCAATATTGATAAAATGTATTTTGTAGCAGGTTTTTGACATTAGCATTACATATACTGGTCATTCATGAACTGCCCTTGTCAAGTGATTTTAGATTTGATACATGTATATACTATCTCCTTTTTCCTTATTCACTTCCATTTCCCATTTCTTCTTAAGTGTGAAATAAGTAATTGATTGTGTGCACTCAGTACTTTAATGGTTAATAGGGGTGTGTTGAGCACCGACCAATAACCATGTTTTGTAACCCTTTTAAGACGGCACCCACCTGTGCCTAATCAGGTTTATGAGTACGGCACCAGCCGAAACGCGTAAAACCTGATACCTTCTGTGCGTGTATCATGTTTGTTATTTTAAATTTGAAGCAATAAAGGCTGTTTTTATATACACTATATGGATACTGGGATCGACCTTCTTTTTTCTATTTGACATATTATTTGGGATTACAAGGAGTCCTTTTTTAGATACCCTCTATCCTCAAGCATTTTAGAAGTGACTGAGGGCGGATAAAGTGCTCACTTTCGGAGCCAACACAGCTACCTTGGCGATACTGTTTTCAAAGATACCTTTTAAGCATAGGATTGGCTGACCACCCACCACGTGACCCAACTCACGGATTCCCATTGGTTGTTTGCACCTGGAGGCAAACCGGAACTGGTTCAACGAAGAGCCGCGTAGCTGAGGTGCTTGCAGATACAGCACCTGATGAGCAGCGGCTGAATTGATCGACCGTTCTCTGGGGGGAGACGAGCAGTTGGAGCGCCTGGACAGCTCCATTTCCGCACGTGTGGATGCTCGTCGGACGGAGTGTATATGGTCAATGTGGGTGAGTCCTTCCACTACATAAGCTTAAGGAATCTGCTTGTTACTCAATGTAGAGGAATCATTGCTTGATTACAGTGGATAACATGCTTAATCAAAGCTCCTTTTGTTATATCGCCTAAGGTTGTTATATTAAGGCTGTGAACTGCCACTAATACATACCGGCTAACAAGGGTTACAACACGGAACTTTCTCCTTTTTCTTAATGTAATATTAATATACCTATCTGATGTATGCTTCCATACAATTCTACTTATAATATCTTAAAAGATGTACTTAAAAAGTCATATTTCTATTTTCCATATGTACCTGCACTAAGAATTCTTTTGGAACCTATATAGATATATAAGCTTCCATATATACATACACACACACATATATATATATATATATATATATATATATATACAGTATATATATATATATATATATATATATATATATATATATATATATATATATATATATATATATATCAGTCTGTTGGGTTTGGGTGCCTGACTTTAGAAGAAAACTTGGAAAAGGAATCACTATGGGTGATCCTTGTGGTGGCTGCTGTTAGAGGTATCTCACTTCCTCCTTAGTGAGAAAAGAAAAGAGGTATTGTTGTTTGTAGAAAGGGTGTTTCCGACAGCGCCTTCCAAAAAGGAACTACTCATGTGCATGTGGGGATATGAATACAAAAAATACCCGAATGAGTTAAACTGTGTTTAAACAGTAGCGGTAATGCAACCAATCTGCTCACCTGTAGGATCACAGGGACCAGTGATGTAATATGGTTTGGCAGATTCTCATCCAGGTACAGCTTCTTTCCCAGGTTGAAATACGTCCTTTTTATAAATAGGACGACTAGACCGTCTAATTAGTCTAAGTAAAGACTGGAGTAATATTGTGGGACTCCCCTTCTGTTTCCACTCCGTATAAATGGACAGAGGGTAGATAGAAGGGGTATTCCGTTTTATTATGAGCTGGTGTGTGTGTTTAAAAAATACAAATTTTATTTAATAATTGTTTTAAAAATTGGAATGTTTAAAAAAGGTTTAAAAAAATGCCATTGATTTTGCTAATAAAATGCTAATTATAAAATAATGAATAAAAAAAGGTTATAAAATTGCATGCTATTAAAATGCGAAATGCAAGTTTATAAATATATGCATACAATATGTATAAGGATTGCTAAAAACAAATACTACAATAATGAAATGGATAGATATTTGTGATAAAAGTAGCGAAAATAAGAGCAAGAATCAGAGCAAGATTGCTACTGAACTAACCGCTAGCAAGTCGATGCCTGGCAGCGAAGTCGGATATCCGGATGTGATGTCACGAGACGTGGTCACGTGCCTTACGTGTTTCATGAGCGTCTCAGCTTACTTCTTCAGTGTCAGGGTTTTTTCCCTATTGTGTTTGCCATGTGCTGCTGGCAGCCATTTTACTCACCTCTCTTCCTGACTATGGTGCATTGTGGGGGATGCTGCTCATTTCCTCCACTTTCTTTTATGGCCAGACTGGTGTGCATCATCCATGTGAGACATGATGCAGTCTCAGAATTGTGATGTCATCACTTATTATTTAAAGGGCCTCTGTTCAGTATGCTTTGCCTTTGCGTTGTCTCAGACCTGTTTGAGTTCCTGTGTATTACCTGTCTGCCTGATGTCCTTCCTGGTTCCTGATCCCTGGCTTGTTCCTGACTCTGCTATTTTCCTTGTTCCTGATTCCGGCTCGTCTGACTATTCGCTTTGGCTCCAGACTCGGTTCGTCTGACTACCAGCTCTGGTTTTGACTCCTTGTTATTTTACTTGTGGACTTCTTATTATTTTTTGCTATTAATAAAGGTGTGATTTTTTTTTGCACTTCTCATCTCAGTCTGATTCCTGGCAACCTGACATTACGCAAAGGCCATGAATCCTGATGTTGCTAATAATCCACCTTTACCTGCCATCATTTCCAGGATGGATGAACAGGATCACCGCTTTGATCAATTTGCACTAGCCCTGAAAACCCTGCTGACTCGCACTGCACATTTGGACCAAAGTGTCCCGCAAGTTATGGTTGCTCCTGTTTCCGCTGCTGCACCTATGCCTAGGTATTGGTGTCTTTTTTATCCAAATTGACATCAGACTCAGAGAGAGGCCCTCTTTCAAGGAGCATTTGCAAAAGCCTCCTGTTCCATTGTCTCCTACGTGTTCCTTCCCACCCATGCCTCCCTCTCCTCCCATGCCTCCTGGTCCCTAGTCACCAGGTACTGCTGAGCCAATGCAGTTGGGATTCACACGTCTCTCCGCGGCGGAGAGGGCCTTTAGGAGGAGGGGGGGCTCTGCCTCTATTGTGCGGGAAACGCTCACATCTAAGGTCCTGTCGGGGGCAGACCTTGGGTGGTTTATCCTCGTCCCCGGAACCGCTTAAGGAGAAACCTTTGGCCACGGTTGTCCTTTCCTGGGTGGACTCCTCCATAGTCACTCAGGCTCTTGTTGACTCTGGTGCTGTGGGCTATTTTATTGACAGTGCTTTTGTATCAAAGCACTCCATTCCTGTTTTGCCTCGGTCCATTCCGCTTGCTATTGAGGCCATTGATGGCAGGTCCCTTCAGCCCGCACTTGTTACTCATGAAACTGCTCCGTTGTCCATGGCTGTTGGGGCTTTCCATTTTGAAACCCTCCAGTTCCAGGTGATAAACTCTCCACATTTTCTGGTTGTTCTGGGTTATCCCTTGGCTCCAAAAGCACAATCCCAGTCTCGACTGGTGCAGCTCCAAAATGTTGTTGTGGTCCCCGCAATGTATTTCCACTTGTCTTCGGAAACCAGTTAAAGTCTTGTGCACTTCTTCGGTATCTCAATTGCCAGAGGAGTACCAAGAGTTCCTAGACATGTTTGACAAGGTGTGTGCCGGTACGTTGCCTCCTCACCGGTCTTACGATTGTGCCATAGACCTGTAACCCGGAGCCATTCCTCATCGGGGCCGGGTGTACCCTCTGTCTGTTGCAGAGAATTGTGTTATGGAGGAGTATGCCGATGCTCTGTCGTGGGGGATCATCCGCAAATCCTGCTCTCCTGCAGGGGCTGGCTTCTTCTTTGTGAAGAAAAATGGTGGCGAGTTAAGACCATGTATCGATTATAGGGGTCTTAATCGTCTTACCATTAAGAATGCTTATCCTATTTGGCTTATTACGGAACTCTTTGACCATCTCAAGGGAGCTACGGTCTTTACTAAACTTGATTTGAGAGGAGCATACAATCTTGTTAGGATTAAGGAGGGCCACAAATGGAAAACAGCATTTAACACCAGGAGCGGGCATTATGAGTATCTTGTAATGCCCTTTGGCCTATGTAATGCTCCTGCTGTTTTTCAGGAATTTATTAATGATGTCCTATGAGATATGTTGCAACAGTGTGTTGTGGTGTACTTAGACGACATCCTCATACACTCACCCACACTTGAAGCTCATCGTTCTGATGTTATATGGGTTCGTCAGAGACTACGTGAGAACGACCTGTTTTGTAAACTCGAGAAATGTGAGTTCCATCAGACTCAAGTAACCTTCCTAGGTTATGTTATCTCCATTGCAGGGTTCTCCATGGATCCTTACAAGTTATCTGCAGTTCTGCAGTGGCCTCGCCCAGTTGGTCTTTGGTCTATTCAACGTTTTTTGGGGTTCGCCTATTACTATAGAAAGTTTATTAAAAACTTTTCTTCCTTGGTCAAACCTATCACAGACATGACCCGTAAAGAGAATGATCCACTCCATTGGTCACCTACTGCCATTAAGGCCTTTGATAGACCTAAGACTGCCTTTGCTGCCGCTCCAGTTCTGGCTCATCCTAACCCTGTCCAGCCTTTCGTTCTTGAGGTTGATGCATCTGAGACTGGAGTAGGTGCCCTTTTGTCTCAACGTCCTACGCCTGACGGTTCCTTGCATCCGTGTGGTTTCTTCTCTAAGAAATTGTCTCCAGCAGAGTGCAATTATGAAATTGGCAACAGGGAATTACTGGCCATAATTTTGGCACTTAAGGAATGGAGGCATCTTCTTGAGGGTACTAGCGTGCCAGTGCTCATTCTTACTGACCACAAGAATTTAACTTATCTATCTGAAGCAAAACGTTTGTCGCCCCGACAGGCCAGATGGGTGCTAGTTTTGTCTCGGTTTAATTATGTGGTCTCCTACCTGCCTGGTAGTAAGAATGTTAGGGCTGATGCCCTCTCTCGACAATTTTCGCCTCTGTCCAAGGAGGAGTCTGTACCTACTCCTGTTATACCTCCTGACCATATTTTTGCTACCATACGTACTAATTTGACTTCTCCCTTGGGGGAGGAGATCCTGGCTGCACAAACCAATGCACCTCCTGAGAAAACTAGTGGTAAGTGTTTTGTTCCTGAGAATCTTCAAACTAAACTTTTGCACACTTACCACTATCCTAAAGCCGCAGGTCACCCAGGCAAGAACAAAATTATTTGGTCTGTCACTCGACAATTCTGGTGGCCAGGTATTCGTTCTGATGTTGCTGCGTATGTTGCCTCCTGCTCAGTTTCTGCACAGAATAAGACTCCTCAACGTCTTCCTGTGGGTCTTCTTCAACCTATTGCTAATGGTGAGCGTCCTTGGACACATCTTTCCATGGACTTCATTGTCGAGCTCCCTGTTTCTAATGGCAATACTGTTATCCTTATGGTGGTTGACCGGTTTTCTAAAATGTCACATTGCATTCCCTTGATGAAGCTGTCTACCGCTCAGGAGCTTGCTTCAATTTTTGCCCGGGAGGTCTTCCGTTTACATGGGTTACCCAAGGAGATAGTGTCGGACTGGGGTAGCCAGTTTGTCTTCAGATTTTGGTGCTCCTTTTGTGCTCAAATGGGGATCCAGCTTTCCTTCTCCTCGGCATATCACCCTCAATCCAATGGGGCTGCGGAACGGTCTAATCAAGCTCTGGAACAGTTCCTCCATTGCTATGTCTCAGATCATCACAATAATTGGTCTGAACTGTTACCTTGGGCAGAGTTTGCTCATAATAGTGCTATTAATGCTTCCTCCAAGTTATCCCCGTTCATGGCGAATTATGGGTTTCAACCATCCTTGTTGCCTTATTCATTCATGTCTCAGGGTATTCCGGCTTTGGAGGAGCATCTCCGGCAACTCCGTTCCACGTGGGTGCAGATTCAGGATTGCCTTCATCATTCTATGCAGCACCAAAAGTTCCAGGCTGTTCGTAGGCGTCTGCCCGCACCTTCCTACCAGGTTGGTGAGAGAGTTTGGCTGTCCTCCCGCAACTTGAACCTTCTTGTGCCTTACAATAAATTGGCTCCCCGTTATGTTGGTCCTTTTCGAATACTCCGACGGGTTAATCCTGTGGCCTACGCTCTTGAGCTTCCTCCTGCTACGCACATCTCCAATGTTTTTCATGTCTCCCTCTTGAAACCATTGGTTTGTAATCGGTTTACAACTGTGTTGCCTCGTCCCCGTCCTATCTTTGTTGACAACCATGAGGAGCATGAGGTCAGCAGCATTATTGACTCTCGTATGTCCAGGGGCCGTGTACAGTATTTGGTTCACTGGAGGGGCTACGGTCCAGAGGAGCGTTCTTGGGTTCCCTCCTCTGATGTTCATGCTCCCGCCCTCCTCTGTGCCTTCCATGCCTGTTTCCCCAATAAGCCTTTTGTCCTCCCGCGGGGGAGGGTACTGTCAGGGTTTTTTCCCTGTTGTGTTTGCCATGTGCTGCTGGCAGCCATTTTACTCACCTCTCTTCCTCACTATGGTACATTGTGGGGGATGCTGCTCATTTCCTCCACTTCCTTTTATTGCCAGACTGGGGTGCATCATCCATGTGAGACAGGATGCAGTCTCAGAATTGGGATGTCATCACCTATTATTTAAAGGGCCTCTGTTCAGTATGCTTTGCCTTTGCGTTGTCTCAGACCTGTTTGTGAGAGTTCCTGTGTATTACCTGTCTGCCTGACGTCCTTCCTGGTTCCTGATCCCTGGCATGTTCCTGATTCTGCTGTTTTCCTTGTTCCGGATTCCGGCTCGTCTGACTATTTGCTTTGGCTCCAGACTCAGTTCGCCTGACTACCAGCTCTTGTTTTGACTCCTGGCTTGTTATTTTACTTGTGGACTTTTTATTATTTTTTGCTATTAATAAAGGTGTGATTATTTTTGCACTTCTCGTCTCAGTCTGATTCCTGGCACCCCGACATTCAGAGGCTTGCAATCTGATGCCATCCTAGTAGCCCTTAAATAGCCTGTCAATTTGCAATCAGGATAGTTAATTGTTACAACACTGATTGGTTAATGCAATATACTCCAATATCAAATATAAGCATGTTTCTAGTGATCACACCAATAATACATACCTTGAGATCAGCAAACATATGCTGTTTTCATATAATTATATCTATATTGGATTACTATCCCATACAGATTAATATTTCATATCTGTTTATCTCTCTTTGAGAGTACAAAATACACAGGATATTGTTTAAAATACCAATTATATATGTACTTCTTAGATGCCTGAAAGATGTAAAGAAATATGTTATTAAAATTGGACATTTTAAAATTGACTGTATTGCCATTTTTTTAAAATTCCAGCATACACTTATCTAATATGTTACCGTTATACAAATAGACAATCTGAATTGCATTTCCCCAGATCCCTATCTTTACTCATGGACCGATTTTTTGATGTCCCAGGGTATTGATTCCTGGATCTTTGGGATCCCTCAGAATCATAGCTATTTCTCCTATTTTGACGTGGTTGTATTTTTGACACTTTTGGTGTTTATTTTTACGGGGATATCAATTATTGTGGGCGTTCATCTCTTTAGGAATAATTATTTACCTGGGTATGCCCCCCATTTTGAGCATAATCTCTCTGTGCCTCAGACCGTGTTGGGGGAGGGGCAGAGTTAAAACTTTGTGGGGATAGCCTGTTTTCTCGGGCCACCTCCGCATAGGTTTTCTTTTTAGACTCCAAATTTAGGGGGCTAGGTGACACCCTTGTTTCTGCCACAATTTTGGTACTGGGTTTTGGTTCCCTTTTAACCCCCTGTTCACCATACTGCTGAATAGAGTATAACTTTGTACTCTCTTTGATCAGCCAGTCCAATAAGCAGTGCTCATCAAAATCTCTACCTAAATTAAGTTTGATTTGCGCAGGCAATGCTTCGAAAAATAAATTCACAAATTCTGAGCATTCAAATATGGGATTATCTTCAGCCATACTGTACGCACTTTTCAGTACAGAATGTAATTCTATAGGGCTTTGATTTGCACTACATTTTAAACAATATACAGCTATCTTCGCTGCAGTTTTAGTGTGATATTGCCCGAATTTCTTTCTGCACTGTCGTTTTGTCTCATTCCAGGAATGAATATTCATATCCTTTAGTGAAGCAAAGAATTTGTGATATTTACTTTCAAATACCCAGGGCAGAAAGTCAATTTTTGACTTCTCACTTGTGACATTCATTATGGATAAAGCATTTTCAAAGGCCTCTAAGTGGTCAATTAAGAATTGGTTCCCTTGTTGGAGGACTTAGGTACTGCATCCTTTAAGAAAGTATTTATTTTAGGGGTGTCATATACCTTATTAGATGTATCTCGGCCTTTCCTAGGAGCCTTATTTTTGGGGTTGGAGCATCTCTTATCTGCTATACCCACGTATATTCAATACGTGGGTTATTTGGGTAGCTAGCTCCTTCCTCGGACTCACTACTAGAGCTTCCCTCCCCCTCCTCATTAAAAGGATGTGAACAACTTCCAAAAGTAAAAGATGAACAAGCTTTATTATAAAGCTTGGAAGTTGTTCACATTCTTTTATTCCAGTGCTATTGAGCATTACAAACCAACAGACCGCTTCTTTTAAAACAAAGAACTTTCACGGCTACAGCAGAAGGTGCTCATAGAGCTGTTACCAAGGGGAGATCCTTAGGAGGTGTGTCATTTTGCAGTGTACTAGCCACTGATTAAGTGCTAGCAGGGCGAAATTGCACTGGTCACAGCACAGTGCCACAGATTTTGGTAAGCTCATTACCTTTCAGCATTTAATCACATTTATGAAACGTTATCACGCTATGTGGCGCCCTCTTTCTATCTCTATGATATCAATGTAATAAATAGTAATAATATCTCAGCAGCGTCTCCAAATAATATGTCAGTATATGGCCAGGTTATAATACAATATATTTAATAATTATTCTTTAAAATAAACCCCCAATAAACATGAATATACAAAACAATAAAATTAATGTAAATTCCTAAATTCTTTATATTAGTTAAAATTTATAGACACATTGAAATATATTTGTAAAAACCCAGATCTGAATCAAACTATACACATTTAAACTGTTATAATATGCTATGCAAAGATCACAACAGTTACTTTATTTATTAATCTTATTTGCAGTTGAATTTCATTAAAATACCACAATGAGATACCAGGATATGAGCTACTAACTTTAACAGTGCTTAGTTAAACAATAGAACAATACACTTTAACAGTCAATTTCTATGCTAAGTTATCTGAGATGAAATAAATTATTTAGCAGTAATAAAGTAAATTCTAAAATATAGATATATATTTGCAGAGATAAATTACACACCAGAGAGATTTACTACAATAATGGGCCTGACTAAGAAATATGCAACGCAAGGGATATTTATCTAGCAAATAAATTAATTACTTAGCATACAAGAGTGACTAGTTAAGACTATACAGGACTATGAATGTAAGTTAAAATACAAAATACCCTTTTAAAATTTCTAACTGCAATTTGACTATAGTCTTACCAATTACCTTTGTCTAAAATATTAAAGATAAACAACCATCATACATTACCAACATAAAGAATGTTTTAACTTCCAGAGTTTCTCCAATCAATCCAATTACGCCTCATAAATTGAAAGAGGTAATATTTGCAAGATGGATAAAAAGATATGCCCAGGTTGCTTTATAATAGACTGGATCGCAGCAGTTTTAGTCAGTCCAAAATTCAGCACAGAGTTTTTTTTCTTTTCTCTCTTGCTTGGGATTATATTTTGCAATATAGTCCCACCCCTTTTTATTCTAATCATCGTGAAATTGGAAACGCACAACGAAAGCTTAGCATAGATTGTCCCTTCGAATCAAAACATTTGATTGGCTACTAGGGTTTGCATATATTCTAATAGATAATTAATTTGGCTGCCATACCATTTTAATCCCCTAGGGGGCAGCAAACAACAGTGAATGCAGTTTTATCATCCATTTTTGCTATAATTTAATACATCCTTATAAAGTGATTATTTAACTACTTTACTTCCTTGTATTAATCATTTACAATTTTAATTATAGATGGGATGATATACTGTCATTTTTCTGATTACTCCAATATCAAATATAAGCATGTTTCTAGCAATCACACCAATAATACATACCTTGAGATCAGCAAACATATGCTGTTTTCATATAATTATATCTATATTGGATTACTATCCCATACAGATTAATATTTCATATCTGTATATCTCTCTTCAAAAAAGTACAAAATACACAGGATATTGTTTAAAATACAAAATATATTTGTACTTCTTAGATGCCTGAAAGATGTAAAGAAATAGGTTATTCAAATTGGACATTTTAAAATTGACTGTATTGCCATTTTTGTTAATTCCAGCATACACTTATCTAATATGTTACCGTTATACAAATAGACAATCTGAATTGCATTTCCCCCAGATCCATATATAGACATTTAATACAGTCTAAGGCATATATTTAATGTTTGAGATTTAAACCCAAGTTGTGATTCAAAATGAATTCACAAGTTATAATGCAAAACATGTGTCTCTGCTAGCCAGTACAAATGTTGATTCAATACAACAGGGAAAATTTAACACTTAGATGATGACTATTTCCTTTGAAAATGTTTGTTCAGCTAAGAACTGGTTCTTCGAATCTGTTTAGGTCTGAAAAGAAATCCAGTGATTTTTCAGACATTGCGTCTGTATCACTGCATGAGGTAATTTATCTTATAATCTTTGTTCTCAGTTGTCCTGTTAATCAGGAAAGGGAATCGTCATGTCTGATCTAAGATTTGCAATATACAAAAACAAAATTTATGCTTACCTGATAAATTTCTTTCTTTTGCAATGTACCGAGTTCACGGGTTCATCCTTACTTGTGGGATATTATCCTTCCTAACAGGAAGTGGCAAAAAGAGCACCACTCCATCCCCCAGTCATTCTACCGAAGGCCAAGGAAGAAAAAGGAGAAACTATAAGGTGCAGAGGTGACTGAAGTTTTTAATAAAAAATACCATCTGTCTTGAATAGACAGGGTGGGCCGGGGACTCAGTACATCGCAAAAGAAAGAAATTTATCAGGTAAGCATAAATTTTGTTTTCTTTTGCATGATGTACCAAGTCCACGGATTCATCCTTACTTGTGGGATACCAATACCAAAGCTTTAGGACACAGATGAAGGGAGGGACAAGACAGGAACCTAAACGGAAGGCACCACTGCTTGCAAAACCTTTCTCCCAAAAATAGCCTCAGAAGAAGCAAAAGTATCAAATTTGTAAAACTTTGAAAAGGTATGGAGCGAAGACCAAGTCGCAGCCTTACAAATCTGTTCAACAGAAGCATCATTTTTAAAAGCCCATGTGGAAGCTACCGCTCTAGTAGAATGAGCTGTAATCCTTTCAGGAGGCTGCTGTCCAGCAGTCTCATAAGCCAAACGGATGATGCTTTTCAGCCAAAAGGAAAGAGAAGTCGCCGTAGCCTTTTGACCCCTATGCTTTCCAGAATAGACAACAAACAAAGAAGATGTTTGACAAAAATCTTTGGTTGCCTGCAAATAAAATTTCAAAGCACGAACCACATCCAAGTTGTGCAACAGACGTTCCTTCTTAGAAGAAGGATTAGGACACAGAGAAGGAACAACAATTTCCTGATTGATATTCCTGTAAGCAACAACCTTAGGTAGGAACCCAGGCTTGGTACGCAAAACCACCTTATCAGCATGGAAAACAAGATAAGGCGAATCACATTGTAATGCAGATAGTTCAGAAACTCTTCGAGCTGAAGAGATAGCAACTAGGAACAAAACTTTCCAAGATAAAAGCTTAATATCTATGGAATGCATGGGTTCAAACGGAACCCCCTGAAGAACTTTCAGAACTAAATTTAGACTCCATGGCGGAGCAACAGGTTTAAACACAGGCTTAATTCTAGCTAAAGCCTGACAAAAAGCCCGAACGTCTGGAACATCTGCCAGACGCTTGTGCAACAGAATAGACAGAGCAGATATCTGTCCTTTTTAATTAACAACATTAAATGGGAAGCCGATTACCACTGGGTAACCCTAGACGTCACTTCTCTGTATTCAATAATTGACCACAAAAAGGGAATTGCAGCAATTGAATGGAAGTTAAAACAAGATGCTGACCTCACATCACTTCTTTTAGAATTTATTGTTACAGCTATAGATTTTATGTTGAGTCATAACTTTTTTTGGTTTGACAATAAATATTTTTTGCAAATATGTGGAACCGCCATGGGCACCAGGTTCTCCCCAAGTTACGCCAATATTTACATGGACCACTTTGAACATCTTTATGTTTGGTCCAGTATGGTGCCTGGGGCGAGCCTGGTGTCCTGGCGGAGATATATAGATGACGTGCTGTGCATTTGGAAGGGAGATCTACAGTCCCTACAGGTTTTCATCACCCATCTCAATAGCAATAATATGAATATTATTCTTACCCCAGAAATACACAAAACGGAGGCTACTTTTCTAGATTTATCAATTTCAGTAAAAGAAGGGGACATCTTTACTAAAACTTTTTTCAAAAAATGTGACACTAACACATACATTCGACATGATAGCCAACACCACCCAACATGGCTTCAAGCTATCCCAAAAGGTCAATTTCAATGCATCAGACACAATTACAATACATTAAAAGACTATGAGGAGCAATCTATTATGCTCAAAAACAGATTTTTACAAAAAGGTTACAAAACTGAACAATTAGAATCAGATAGATAACTTATTAAAAACCGTGATAGAGACTCAATTCTAAAAGGCCATAAAAATAAGTCCATACAAGAGAATACCTTTCCTCATTTTATTACTACTTATAATTCAGGTCATCACCAAATTAAGAACATTATAAGTAAATATTGGCACGTCCTCAAAAGTGATGAAATTTTAGATAAAATTATACCAGCTAGACCTCAAATTACTTTCAGAAAAGGCCACAATTTAAAACAAAAATTAGCCCCTTCATTAATAAAAGGAATGACCCCCACAGTCCCGCTATCCATCTCCAACCTTCAAGGCTTCTATACGTGTGGCCGCTGCAAGGGTTGCAATTATACCAAGCGAGTTCATAAAACTTTCACTTCCTCTGTCATAGGAAAATCTTTTACAATTAAACATTTCATCACATGTAAAACTACTAATGTAATTTATCTTTTACAGTGTAATTGTAAAATTCAATATTTAGGACAAACTACCAGATTTCTTAAAACACGTATTTTAGAACACTTAAATAAAATTGGAAAAAAAACATGATAACCATGGGGTACCTATACACTGCAACTCCTGTCAAGTTTTTAAAAAAGACAATTTCCTTTGGCTAGGAATAGAGAAGGTGTCCACTCATTGGAGAGGGGGTACAATAGAGAGACAACTAGACAAAAGGGAACTATGGTGGATTCCCACCATGAGAACATATAATAATTGGGGCCTTAATAAAGATATTAAAGTAGCGGCCTTTGTACAATAAAATTCTCCATTCCCTCTTGCATTTTTCGGTTTTTATAACATACCCATTGAGTTACTACAATTTCACGTTTATAGCACTATTTAAAATTAATGCTCAGTATTTAGTATTCCAATTATGGGAACACACTTTGATTTACACATAACCCTGCACTTTAATTCAGTAAGGTTGGTACACATCACTCAGTACTTAGGCTTAGTAAGATATATATAACATTTTTATAGTTAGGCACTCTAATTTAGCAAGGTTTGCACACAACACTTACGGCTAGATTTGGAGTTTGGCGGTAAAAGGGCTGTTAACGCTCCGCGGGTTTTTTTCTGGCCGCACCATAAATTTAACTCTGGTATCGAGAGTTCAAACAAATGCTGCGTTAGGCTCCAAAAAAGGAGCGTAGAGCATTTTTAACGCAAATACAACTCTCGATACCAGAGTTGCTTACGGACGCTGCCGGCCTCAAAAACGTGCTCGTGCACGATTCTCCCATAGGAAACAATGGGGCTGTTTGAGCTGAAAAAAAACCTAACACCTGCAAAAAAGCAGCGTTCAGCCCCCGCTATCGCTGACCCCTGCATTACACTTTTAACCCCTAATCTGCCGCTCCGTAAACCGCCGCCACCTACGTTATCCCTATGTACCCCTAATCTGCTGCCCTAACATCGCCGACCCCTATGTTATATTTATTAACCCCTAATCTGCCCCCCACAACGTCGCCGACACCTACCTACACTTATTAACCCCTAATCTGCCGAGCGGACCTGAGCGCTACTATAATAAAGTTATTAACCCCTAATCCGCCTCACTAACCCTATCATAAATAGTATTAACCCCTAATCTGCCCTCCCTAACATCGCCGACACCTACCTTCAATTATTAACCCCTAATCTGCCGACCGGAGCTCACCGCTACTATAATAAATGTATTA
Source organism: Bombina bombina (assembly GCF_027579735.1). Classification (NCBI taxonomy): domain Eukaryota; kingdom Metazoa; phylum Chordata; class Amphibia; order Anura; family Bombinatoridae; genus Bombina; species Bombina bombina. Next base: position 1,056,392,829 of record NC_069501.1, on the reverse strand, counting down.
ACCCCTAAAGCTAAGTCTAACCCTAACACTAACACCCCCCTAAGTTAAATATAATTTTTATCTAACGAAATAAATTAACTCTTTTTAAATAACTTATTCCTATTTAAAGCTAAATACTTACCTGTAAAATAAATCCTAATATAGCTACAATATAAATTACATTTATATTATAGCTATTTTAGGATTAATATTTATTTTACAGGTAACTTTGTATTTATTTTAACCAGGTACAATAGCTATTAAATAGTTAATAACTATTTAATAGTTACCTAGTTAAAATAATAACAAATTTACCTGTAAAATAAATCCTAACCTAAGATATAATTAAACCTAACACTACCCTATCAATAAAATAATTAAATAAACTACCTACAATTACCTACAATTAACCTAACACTACACTATCAATAAATTAATTAAACACAATTGCTACAAAGAAATACAATTAAATAAACTATCTAAAGTACAAAAAATAAAAAAGAACTAAGTTACAGAAAATAAAAAAATATTTACAAACATAAGAAAAATATTACAACAATTTTAAACTAATTACACCTACTCTAAGCCCCCTAATAAAATAACAAAGACCCCCAAAATAAAAAATTCCCTACCCTATTCTAAATTTAAAAAGTTACAAGCTCTTTTACCTTACCAGCCCTGAACAGGGCCCTTTGCGGGGCATGCCCCAAGAAGTTCAGCTCTTTTGCCTGTAAAAGAAAACATACAATACCCCCCCCCCCCCAACATTACAACCCACCACCCACATACCCCTAATCTAACCCAAACCCCCCTTAAATAAACCTAACACTAAGCCCCTGATGATCTTCCTACCTTGTCTTCACCATGCCAGGTTCACCGATCCGTCCTGGCTCCAAGATCTTCATCCAACCCAAGCGGGGGCTAGACATCCACTGAAGAAGTCCAGAAGAGGGTCCAAAGTCTTCCTCCTATCCGGCAAGAAGAGGACATCCGGACCGGCAAACATCTTCTCCAAGCGGCATCTTCTATGTTCTTCCATCCGATGACGACCGGCTCCATCTTGAAGACCTCCAGCGCGGATCCATCCTCTTCTTCCGACGACTAGACGACGAATGACGGTTCCTTTAAGGGACGTCATCCAAGATGGCGTCCCTCGAATTCCGATTGGCTGATAGGATTCTATCAGCCAATCGGAATTAAGGTAGGAATTTTCTGATTGGCTGATGGAATCAGCCAATCAGAATCAAGTTCAATCCGATTGGCTGATCCAATCAGCCAATCAGATTGAGCTCGCATTGTATTGGCTGATCGGAACAGCCAATAGAATGCGAGCTCAATCTGATTGGCTGATTGGATCAGCCAATCGGATTGAACTTGATTCTGATTGGCTGATTCCATCAGCCAATCAGAAAATTCCTACCTTAATTCCGATTGGCTGATAGAATCCTATCAGCCAATCGGAATTCGAGGGACGCCATCTTGGATGACGTCCCTTAAAGGAACCGTCATTCGTCGTCTAGTCGTCGGAAGAAGAGGATGGATCCGCGCTGGAGGTCTTCAAGATGGAGCCGGTCGTCATCGGATGGAAGAACATAGAAGATGCCGCTTGGAGAAGATGTTTGCCGGTCCGGATGTCCTCTTCTTGCCGGATAGGAGGAAGACTTTGGACCCTCTTCTGGACTTCTTCAGTGGATGTCTAGCCCCCGCTTGGGTTGGATGAAGATCTTGGAGCCAGGACGGATCGGTGAACCTGGCATGGTGAAGACAAGGTAGGAAGATCATCAGGGGCTTAGTGTTAGGTTTATTTAAGGGGGGTTTGGGTTAGATTAGGGGTATGTGGGTGGTGGGTTGTAATGTTGGGGGGGGGGTATTGTATGTTTTCTTTTACAGGCAAAAGAGCTGAACTTCTTGGGGCATGCCCCGCAAAGGGCCCTGTTCAGGGCTGGTAAGGTAAAAGAGCTTGTAACTTTTTAAATTTAGAATAGGGTAGGGAATTTTTTATTTTGGGGGTCTTTGTTATTTTATTAGGGGGCTTAGAGTAGGTGTAATTAGTTTAAAATTGTTGTAATATTTTTCTTATGTTTGTAAATATTTTTTTATTTTCTGTAACTTAGTTCTTTTTTATTTTTTGTACTTTAGATAGTTTATTTAATTGTATTTCTTTGTAGCAATTGTGTTTAATTAATTTATTGATAGTGTAGTGTTAGGTTAATTGTAGGTAATTGTAGGTAGTTTATTTAATTATTTTATTGATAGGGTAGTGTTAGGTTTAATTATATCTTAGGTTAGGATTTATTTTACAGGTAAATTTGTAATTATTTTAACTAGGTAACTATTAAATAGTTCTTAACTATTTAATAGCTATTGTACCTGGTTAAAATAAATACAAAGTTACCTGTAAAATAAATATTAATCCTAAAATAGCTATAATATAAATGTAATTTATATTGTAGCTATATTAGGATTTATTTTACAGGTAAGTATTTAGCTTTAAATAGGAATAAGTTATTTAATAAGAGTTAATTTATTTCGTTAGATAAAAATTATATTTAACTTAGGGGGGTGTTAGTGTTAGGGTTAGACTTAGCTTTAGGGGTTAATACATTTATTATAGTAGCGGTGAGCTCCGGTCGGCAGATTAGGGGTTAATAATTGAAGGTAGGTGTCGGCGATGTTAGGGAGGGCAGATTAGGGGTTAATACTATTTATGATAGGGTTAGTGAGGCGGATTAGGGGTTAATAACTTTATTATAGTAGCGCTCAGGTCCGCTCGGCAGATTAGGGGTTAATAAGTGTAGGCAGGTGTCGGCGACGTTGAGGGGGGCAGATTAGGGGTTAATAAATATAATATAGGGGTTGGCGATGTTAGGGGTAGCAGATTAGGGGTACATAGGGATAACGTAGGTGGAGGCGATTTGCGGTCGGAAGATTAGGGGTTAATTATTTTAAGTAGCTTGCGGCGACGTTGTGTGGGGCAAGTTAGGGGTTAATAAATATAATATAGGGGTCGGCGGGGTTAGGGGCAGCAGATTAGGGGTACATAAGTATAACGTAGGTGGCGGTCGGCAGATTAGGGGTTAAAAATTTTAATCGAGTGGCGGCGATGTGGGGGGACCTCGGTTTAGGGGTACATAGGTAGTTTATGGGTGTTAGTGTACTTTAGGGTACAGTAGTTAAGAGCTTTAGAAACCGGAGTTAGCCAGAAAGCTCTTAACTCCTGCTTTTTTCAGGCGGCTGGAATCTTGTCGTTAGAGCTCTAACGCTCACTGCAGAAACGACTCTAAATACCGGCGTTAGAAAGATCCCATTGAAAAGATAGGCTACGCAAATGGCGTAGGGGGATCTGCGGTATGGAAAAGTCGCGGCTGTAAAGTGAGCGTTAGACCCTTTAATCACTGACTCCAAATACCAGCGGGCGCCCGAAACCAGCGTTAGGAGCCTCTAACGCTGGTTTTGACGGCTACCGCCGAACTCTAAATCTAGGCCTTAGAATCCTATTATAGCAAGATAGACAATACATTACCCTTTCTTATATTCACTTATACACCTAGCTACCGTAATGTATATTCACACTAAACCCAAGTTTTATATAAACTATTTTTCACATATATCACTTTAAATATGGGAATATTCATGGAATTATATATCCGGTTAAGTTATACACTTTAGTCTAATATAATAAGGTTGGCACACATCACTAAAAAGCTTAAATATTCTTTATCGCTAATTTAAATATGAGAATATTTTAACTGGATTTATACATACGATTATTCACAATCATACATTTTAGTCTACTTTAGTAAGGTTGGCATACACCACTTAAAAAAGCAGATTTTCTTTATTGCTATTGGTGTCTTCACCATTACATGTCTCAACTATTAGCTGTTATAGTACAGAAATTATGTCCATGCATTTACTCTTATATAAGACGGCCTCTAATTAGAATGTTCTCTATTGATATTGGTGTTGCACCAGTAGATGTTATAATGTTACAATACATATATTATTTTAATGCATTTACTCTTATATAAGACGGCCTCTAATTATAATATCATAGCTAGATCCGTTCTTTGTAACTTTTATTCTGTCACATTTAGAATTGCCTTTATTTTAGCCTTGTTCTCCTGGGAACATAACGTGTTTGCAAAAATATAGGACATGTCTCTATGCCCATTATGCATAATACTTAATATAAGGGTTATATGTTTGTCATATTTTAAACTTAATACATTCTGAATAAAATCAGTTTTTTATGGTGAAAGAAATTCTATTTATAAAATCTACTCAATATCAATATTTATACCGAATGAGGTATTTTGTAATCCAAAAGTTTTTCTGTTTAAATGTTTTGTGTATGGGGAAGAACAAATACTGTTCACTGTTTTTACAGACAATCTAACTTTGCTTAACTTCGATAATGTACACACTAACCTAATGTTGTAAAAGATACTCCTTTCATTAATATGGACCTATCAGGAAGTACCCCACAGATGACAAGCTTGCAACCTTACAACTCTACACGGATTGGTTGTTCTACCCACTTTACAACTCTACACGGATTGGTTGTTAAGCTCACGTGATCCTCCACCGGACCGGAAATGGAACTTATACATTACGGACTACCTGTTTGAGGACTAACTATTGAGTTCCTTCTGATTGGCTAATATAACTGATGCACATTTTGATTGGTTATAATTCGGATTGATGCCAGACTATACACAATTAACCGTCAAATTTATAAATAATCTTTTAAAACGGCATTTGTAATTTTAAAATATTTCAACAACACAAATAGTCTACCATCAATTCGGATTACCTCTTAGATTTTAGATTTAATATTGTATTAACACATTGCACATTGTAAATCCAACTTCCTGTTTCATACAGGAAATTGGATACCATTACTTTTGTATATAAACCGGCTTGTAGACACAGCAATTATACTCAGCTACTTGTTTTTATTATTTTTATCTTGCTCTTGATAAAGACTTGTTAAAAGTTGAAACGCGTTGAGCCAATAAAACATCTTTTTACCAAAGTTGGAAGATTGTTGATACCCTTCTTTGCTGTGACAAGCCGGATTCTCCTTTATATGGAGTAAGTTACTACTTTGTTTTCCTTTATTTACTGGATAACATTTGGTCATTTGAGTCTTCATTTATCTGCAGCCCAACAGTAGGCACTTATTAGATCTTGAAACCCTGCATTTACTCCGGGAAACCATACTACCTGGAAGCATATTACACCGCAGCTGAACTCCCACAACTTATGGAGTGAGTATACTGCACTCATATTCACTGGTTTTTACACACACCTTAAACCCTTTTTTCTCTTCATCCGTTAGAGAAAAATTATTCTACAGACCAGCACCATCTATTTTCCTATTGCCTTCTAGGGAACTAGCTGACAAACCTATCTCCAATCCCTCTTGGAGAAAAGACAAAATCCTAGGAATCCTGATTTTACTCCAGTAGTAGCCTTTGGATTCGCACCAAAAAAGATATTTACGCCATATCTTATGATAGATTTTCCTGGTAACAGGCTTTCGAGCCTGAATCAAGGTATCTATGACCGACTCAGCGAAACCCCGCTTTGATAGAATCAAGCGTTCAATCTCCAAGCAGTCAGTTGCAGAGAAATTGGATGCTTGAATGGACCTTGAATGAGAAGGTCCCGTCTCAGTGGCAGAGTCCATGGTGGCAGAGATGACATGTCCACCAGGTCTGCATACCAAGTCCTGCGTGGCCACGCAGGAGCTATCAAGATCACCAAAGCTCTCTCCTGTTTGATTCTGGCAATCAAACAAGGAAGGAGAGGAAATGGTGGAAACACATAAGCCAGGTTGAACGACCAGGGTACTGCTAGAGCATCTATCATTACTGCCTGAGGATCCCTTGACCTGGATCCGTAACAAGGAAGTTTGGCGTTCTGACGAGACGCCATCAGATCCAATTCTGGTGTGCCCCATAGCCGAACCAGTTGAGCAAACACCTCCGGATGGAGTTCCCACTCCGCCCGATGAAAAGTCTGACGACTTAGAAAATTTGCCTCCCAGTTCTCTACTCCTGGGATATAGATCGCTGACAGATGGCAAGAGTGAGCCTCTGCCCATCGGATTATCCTTGAGACTTCTATCATCGCTAAGGAACTCTTTGTTCCACCCTGATGATTGATATAAGCCACAGTCGTGATGTTGTCCGACTGAAACCTGATGAATCTGGCCAAAGCCAGCTGAGGCCATGCCTGGAGAGCATTGAATATCGCTCTTAATTCCAGAATATTTATCGGTAGGAGAGCCTCCTCCCGAGTCCACAAACCCTGTGCTTTCAGGGAATTCCAGACTGCACCCCAGCCCAGAAGGCTGGCGTCTGTCGTCACTATAACCCAATCTGGCCTGCGGAAACACATTCCCTGGGACAGATGATCCTGTGACAACCACCAAAGAAGAGAGTCTCTGGTCTCTTGATCCAGATTTATCTGAGGAGATAAATCCACATATTCCCCATTCCTCTGATTGAGCATGCATAGTTGCAGTGGTCTGAGATGCAAGCAAGCAAACGGAACTATGTCCATTGCCGCTACCATTAGACCGATTACCTCCATACACTGAGCCACTGACGGCCGAGGAATGGAATGAAGAGCTCGGCAGGTGGACAAAATCTTTGATTTCCTGCCCTCCGTCAGAAATATTTTCATGTCCACCGAGTCTATCAGATTCCCTAGAAATGAAACTCTTGTGAGGGGGGAAAGAGAACTCTTTTTTACGTTCACCTTCCACCTGTGAGATCTTAGAAAAACCAACACTAAGTCCGTGTGAGACTTGGCTAATTGGAAAGTCGACGCTTGAATTAGAATGTTGTCTAGATAAGGCGCCACTGCTATGCCCCGCGGCCTTAGAACCGCCAGAAGGGACCCTAGCACCTTTGTGAAGATTCGTGGCGCCGCGGCCAACCCGAAGGAAAGAGCCACAAACTGATAATGCTTGTCCAGAAAGGTGAATCTGAGGAACTGGTGATGATCTTTATGGATAGGAATGTGTAGATACGCATCCTTTAAGTCCACGGTGGTCATATAATGACCGTCCTGGATCAATGGTAAGATAGTCCGAATGGTCTCCATCTTGAAAGATGGGACTCTTAGGAATTGGTTTAGGATCTTGAGATCTAGAATTGGTCTGAAAGTTCCCTCTTTCTTGGGAACCACAAACAGATTGGAGTAGAACCCCTGCCCATGCTCTGCTTTTGCAACTAGGCAGATCACTCCCATGGTAAAAAGGTCTTCTACACAGCGTAAGAACGCTTCTCTTTTTGTCGGGTTTACAGACAATTGAGAAAGATGGAACCTCCCCCTTGGAGGAGAATCCTTGAAATCTAGAAGGTATCCCTGGGTTACAATTTCTACTGCCCAGGAATCCTGAACGTCTCTTGCCCAGGCCTGAGCAAAGAGAGAGAGTCTGCCCCCTACTAGATCCGGTCCCGGATCGGGGGCTACCCCTTCATGCCGACTTAGTGGCAGCAGCAGGCTTTTTGGCCTGTTTACCCTTGTTCCAAGCCTGATTAGGTCTCCAGGTTGGCTTGGATTGAGCAAAGTTCCCCTCTTGCTTTGCAGCAGAGGAAGAGGAAGTGGGACCACTCTTGAAGTTTCGAAAGGAACGAAAATTATTTTGTTTGGTCCTTGTCTTATTTGACTTATCTCGAGGGAGGGCATGACCCTTCCCTCCAGTAATGTCTGAAATGATCTCTTTCAGTGCAGGCCCGAATAGGGTCTTACCTTTGAAAGGGATGGATAAAAGCTTAGATTTAGATGACACATCAGCCGACCAGGACTTAAGCCATAACGCTCTACGCGCTAAAATGGCAAAACCTGAATTCTTTGCCGCTAACTTAGCAAGATGAAAAGCGGCGTCTGTAATAAAAGAATTAGCTAACTTAAGAGCCTTAATTCTGTCCACAATATCATCTAGTGGGGTCTCCATCTGAAGAGCCTCTTCTAGAGCCTCAAACCAAAAGGCAGCTGCTGTGGTTACAGGAACAATGCACGCTATAGGTTGAAGAAGAAAACCTTGAGAGAACAAAAATTTTCTTTAGGAAACCCTCTAATTTTTTTAGCCATAGGATCAATGAAAGCACAACTGTCTTCAAAAAGTATAGTTGTACGCTTAGCAAGAGTAGAAATAGTTCCCTCCACCTTAGGGACCGTCTGCCATGAGTCCTTTATGGTGTCAGATATGGGAAACATTTTCTTAAAAACAGGAGGGGGAGCGAACGGAATACCTGGTTTATCCCACTCCTTAGTAACAATGTCCGAAATCCTCTTAGGGACTGGAAAAACTCAGTGTAAACAGGAACCTCTTAATATTTGTCCATTTTACACAATTTCTCTGGAACTACAATAGGGTCACAATCATCCAGAGTCGCTAAAACCTCCCTGAGCAATAAGCGGAGCTGTTCTAGTTTAAATTTAAATGCCGTCATATCTGAATCTGTCTGAGGGAACATCCTTCCTGAATCAGAAATCTCTCCCTCAGATAGCAAATCCCTCATCGCTACTTCAGAACATTGTGAGGGAATATCGGATACGGCTACTAAAGCGTCAGAAGGCTCAGCATTTGATCTTAACCCAGAGCTACTGTGCTTCTCTTGCAAACCTGGCAGCTTAGATAAAACCTCTGTGAGGGTAGTATTCATAACTGAAGCCATATCTTGCAAGGTGAAAGAATTAGACACACTAGAAGTACTTAAATAAAAAGAGAGAAGCGCTCAACCTGGGAACGAACAATAGCATAATAGCTTGTTCTATGGCTAGTTACCACCCTAGAAGCAGCCTCTTTTTGCTCAAAATGTGCCTTTCACAGAGAAGAACTTTCCTGTAGCATATCAGTCTGATCCTGACTTCACAGTACAGTCCAGCCCCGAAATACCAGGCAATTCCTCTCTGAACAAGAGAAACAGCAAAACCCCAGACGTACGTTTCGGCCTAGTGTGGGCCTTGTCAGTGAGGTGCAGCCATATCCCTCTAGGCACACTGAGCAACGGGTCCACGTCTGGATTCCCGCATCACACTTAGGGAGACTTCCCTAAGTGTCATAATTTGCATAAATAAAAAGAGAGAAGCGCTCAACCTGGGAACGAACAATAGCATAATAGCTTGTTCTATGGTTAGTTACCACCCTAGAAGCAGCCTCTTTTTGCTCAAAATGTGCCTTTCACAGAGAAGAACTTTCCTGTAGCATATCAGTCTGATCCTGACTTCACAGTACAGTCCAGCCCCGAAATACCAGGCAATCCCTCTCTGAATAAGAGAAACAGCAAAACCCCAGACGTATGTTTCGGCCTAGTGTGGGCCTCATCAGTGAGGTGCAGCCATATCCCTCTAGGCACACTGAGCAACGGGTCCACGTCTGGATTCCTGCATCACACTTAGGGAGACTTCCCTAAGTGTCATAATTTGCATAAATAAAAAGAGAGAAGCGCTCAACCTGGGAACGAACAATAGCATAATAGCTTGTTCTATGGCTAGTTACCACCCTAGAAGCAGCCTCTTTTTGCTCAAAATGTGCCTTTCACAGAGAAGAACTTTCCTGTAGCATATCAGTCTGATCCTGACTTCACAGTACAGTCCAGCCCCGAAATACCAGGCAATCCCTCTCTGAACAAGAGAAACAGCAAAACCCCAGACGTACGTTTCGGCCTAGTGTGGGCCTCGTCAGTGAGGTGCAGCCATATCCCTCTAGGCACACTGAGCAACGGGTCCACGTCTGGATTCCCGCATCACACTTAGGGAGACTTCCCTAAGTGTCATAATTTGCATAAATAAAAAGAGAGAAGCGCTCAACCTGGGAATGAACAATAGCATAATAGCTTGTTCTATGGCTTGTTACCACCCTAGAAGCAGCCTCTTTTTGCTCAAAATTTGCCTTTCACAGAGAAGAACTTTCCTGTAGCATATCAGTCTGATCCTGACTTCACAGTACAGTCCAGCCCCGAAATACCAGGCAATCCCTCTCTTAACAAGAGAAACAGCAAAACCCCAGACGTACGTTTCGGCCTAGTGTGGGCCTCGTCAGTGAGGTGCAGCCATATCCCTCTAGGCACACTGAGCAACGGGTCCACATCTGGATTCCCGCATCACACTTAGGGAGACTTCCCTAAGTGTCATAATTTGCATAAATAAAAAGAGAGAAGCGCTCAACCTGGGAACGAACAATAGCATAATAGATTGTTCTATGGCTAGTTAACACCCTAGAAGCAGCCTCTTTTTGCTCAAAATGTGCCTTTCACAGAGAAGAACTTTCCTGTAGCATATCAGTCTGATCCTGACTTCCCAGTACAGTCCAGCCCCGAAATACCAGGCAATCCCTCTCTGAACAAGAAAAACAGCAAAACCCCAGACGTACGTTTCGGCCTAGTGTGGGCCTCGTCAGTGAGGTGCAGCCATATCCCTCTAGGCACACTGAGCAACGGGTCCACGTCTGGATTCCCGCATCACACTTAGGGAGACTTCCCTAAGTGTCATAATTTGCATAAATAAAAAGAGAGAAGCGCTCAACCTGGGAACGAACAATAGCATAATAGCTTGTTCTATGGCTAGTTACCACCCTAGAAGCAGCCTCTTTTTGCTCAAAATGTGCCTTTCACAGAGAAGAACTTTCCTGTAGCATATCAGTCTGATCCTGACTTCACAGTACAGTCCAGCCCCGAAATACCAGGCAATCCCTCTCTGAACAAGAGAAACAGCAAAACCCCAGACGTACGTTTCGGCCTAGTGTGGGCCTCGTCAGTGAGGTGCAGCCATATCCCTCTAGGCACACTGAGCAACGGGTCCACGTCTGGATTCCCGCATCACACTTAGGGAGACTTCCCTAAGTGTCATAATTTGCATAAATAAAAAGAGAGAAGCGCTCAACCTGGGAATGAACAATAGCATAATAGCTTGTTCTATGGCTAGTTACCACCCTAGAAGCAGCCTCTTTTTGCTCAAAATGTGCCTTTCACAGAGAAGAACTTTCCTGTAGCATATCAGTCTGATCCTGACTTCACAGTACAGTCCAGCCCCGAAATACCAGGCAATCCCTCTCTGAACAAGAAAAACAGCAAAACCCCAGACGTACGTTTCGGCCTAGTGTGGGCCTCGTCAGTGAGGTGCAGCCATATCCCTCTAGGCACACTGAGCAACGGGTCCACGTCTGGATTCCCGCATCACACTTAGGGAGACTTCCCTAAGTGTCATAATTTGCATAAATAAAAAGAGAGAAGCGCTCAACCTGGGAACGAACAATAGCATAATAGATTGTTCTATGGCTAGTTAACACCCTAGAAGCAGCCTCTTTTTGCTCAAAATGTGCCTTTCACAGAGAAGAACTTTCCTGTAGCATATCAGTCTGATCCTGACTTCACAGTACAGTCCAGCCCCGAAATACCAGGCAATCCCTCTCTGAACAAGAGAAACAGCAAAACCCCAGACGTACGTTTCGGCCTAGTGTGGGCCTCGTCAGTGAGGTGCAGCCATATCCCTCTAGGCACACTGAGCAACGGGTCCACGTCTGGATTCCCGCATCACACTTAGGGAGACTCCCTAAGTGTCATAATTTGCATAAATAAAAAGAGAGAAGCGCTCAACCTGGGAACGAACAATAGCATAATAGCTTGTTCCATGACTAGTTACCACCCTAGAAGCAGCCTCTTTTTGCTCAAAATGTGCCTTTCACAGAGAAGAACTTTCCTGTAGCATATCAGTCTGATCCTGACTTCACAGTACAGTCCAGCCCCGAAATACCAGGCAATCCCTCTCTGAACAAGAGAAACAGCAAAACCCCAGACGTACGTTTCGGCCTAGTGTGGGCCTCGTCAGTGAGGTGCAGCCATATCCCTCTAGGCACACTGAGCAACGGGTCCACGTCTGGATTCCCGCATCACACTTAGGGAGACTTCCCTAAGTGTCATAATTTGCATAAATAAAAAGAGAGAAGCGCTCAACCTGGGAACGAACAATAGCATAATAGCTTGTTCTATGGCTAGTTACCACCCTAGAAGCAGCCTCTTTTTGCTCAAAATGTGCCTTTCACAGAGAAGAACTTTCCTGTAGCATATCAGTCTGATCCTGACTTCACAGTACAGTCCAGCCCCGATATACCAGGCAATCCCTCTCTGAACAAGAGAAACAGCAAAACCCCAGACGTACGTTTCGGCCTAGTGTGGGCCTCGTCAGTGAGGTGCAGCCATATCCCTCTAGGCACACTGAGCAACGGGTCCACGTCTGGATTCCCGCATCACACTTAGGGAGACTCCCTAAGTGTCATAATTTGCATAAATAAAAAGAGAGAAGCGCTCAACCTGGGAACGAACAATAGCATAATAGCTTGTTCCATGACTAGTTACCACCCTAGAAGCAGCCTCTTTTTGCTCAAAATGTGCCTTTCACAGAGAAGAACTTTCCTGTAGCATATCAGTCTGATCCTGACTTCACAATACAGTCCAGCACCGAAATACCAGGCAATCCCTCTCTGAATAAGAGAAACAGCAAAACCCCAGACGTACGTTTCGGCCTAGTGTGGGCCTCGTCAGTGAGGTGCAGCCATATCCCTCTAGGCACACTGAGCAACGGGCCCACGTCTGGATTCCTGCATCACACTTAGGGAGACTTCCCTAAGTGTCATAATTTGCATAAATAAAAAGAGAGAAGCGCTCAACCTGGGAACGAACAATAGCATAATAGCTTGTTCTATGGCTAGTTACCACCCTAGAAGCAGCCTCTTTTTGCTCAAAATGTGCCTTTCACAGAGAAGAACTTTCCTGTAGCATATCAGTCTGATCCTGACTTCACAGTACAGTCCAGCCCCGAAATACCAGGCAATCCCTCTCTGAACAAGAGAAACAGCAAAACCCCAGACGTACGTTTCGGCCTAGTGTGGGCCTCGTCAGTGAGGTGCAGCCATATCCCTCTAGGCACACTGAGCAACGGGTCCACGTCTGGATTCCCGCATCACACTTAGGGAGACTTCCCTAAGTGTCATAATTTGCATAAATAAAAAGAGAGAAGCGCTCAACCTGGGAACGAACAATAGCATAATAGCTTGTTCTATGGCTAGTTACCACCCTAGAAGCAGCCTCTTTTTGCTCAAAATGTGCCTTTCACAGAGAAGAACTTTCCTGTAGCATATCAGTCTGATCCTGACTTCACAGTACAGTCCAGCCCCGAAATACCAGGCAATCCCTCTCTGAACAAGAGAAACAGCAAAACCCCAGACGTACGTTTCGGCCTAGTGTGGGCCTCGTCAGTGAGGTGCAGCCATATCCCTCTAGGCACACTGAGCAACGGGTCCACGTCTGGTTTCCCGCATCACACTTAGGGAGACTTCCCTAAGTGTCATAATTTGTATAAATAAAAAGAGAGAAGCACTCAACCTGGGAATGAACAATAGCATAATAGCTTGTTCTATGGCTAGTTACCACCCTAGAAGCAGCCTCTTTTTGCTCAAAATGTGCCTTTCACAGAGAAGAACTCTCCTGTAGCATATCAGTCTGATCCTGACTTCACAGTACAGTCCAGCCCCGAAATACCAGGCAATCCCTCTCTGAACAAGAGAAACAGCAAAACCCCAGACGTACGTTTCAGCCTAGTGTGGGCATCGTCAGTGAGGTGCAGCCATATCCCTCTAGGCACACTGAGCAACGGGTCCACGTCTGGATTCCCGCATCGCACTTAGGGAGACTTCCCTAAGTGTCATAATTTGCATAAATAAAAAGAGAGAAGCGCTCAACCTGGGAACGAACAATAGCATAATAGCTTGTTCTATGGCTAGTTACCACCCTAGAAGCAGCCTCTTTTTGCTCAAAATGTGCCTTTCACAGAGAAGGACTTTCCTGTAGCATATCAGTCTGATCCTGACTTCACAATACAGTCCAGCACCGAAATACCAGGCAATCCCTCTCTGAACAAGAGAAACAGCAAAACCCCAGACGTACGTTTCGGCCTAGTGTGGGCCTCGTCAGTGAGGTGCAGCCATATCCCTCTAGGCACACTGAGCAACGGGTCCACGTCTGGATTCCCGCATCACACTTAGGGAGACTCCCTAAGTGTCATAATTTGCATAAATAAAAAGAGAGAAGCGCTCAACCTGGGAACGAACAATAGCATAATAGCTTGTTCTATGGCTAGTTACCACCCTAGAAGCAGCCTCTTTTTGCTCAATATGTGCCTTTCACAGAGAAGAACTTTCCTGTAGCATATCAGTCTGATCCTGACTTCACAGTACAGTCCAGCCCCGAAATACCAGGCAATCCCTCTCTGAACAAGAGAAACAGCAAAACCCCAGACGTACGTTTCGGCCTAGTGTGGGCATCGTCAGTGAGGTGCAGCCATATCCCTCTAGGCACACTGAGCAACGGGTCCACGTCTGGATTCCCGCATCACACTTAGGGAGACTTCCCTAAGTGTCATAATTTGCATAAATAAAAAGAGAGAAGCGCTCAACCTGGGAACGAACAATAGCATAATAGCTTGTTCTATGGCTAGTTACCACCCTAGAAGCAGCCTCTTTTTGCTCAAAATGTGCCTTTCACAGAGAAGAACTTTCCTGTAGCATATCAGTCTGATCCTGACTTCACAGTACAGTCCAGCCCCGAAATACCAGGCAATCCCTCTCTGAACAAGAGAAACAGCAAAACCCCAGACGTACGTTTCGGCCTATTGTGGGCCTCGTCAGTGAGGTGCAGCCATATCCCTCTAGGCACACTGAGCAACGGGTCCACGTCTGGATTCCCGCATCACACTTAGGGAGACTTCCCTAAGTGTCATAATTTGCATAAATAAAAAGAGAGAAGCGCTCAACCTGGGAACGAACAATAGCATAATAGCTTGTTCTATGGCTAGTTACCACCCTAGAAGCAGCCTCTTTTTGCTCAATATGTGCCTTTCACAGAGAAGAACTTTCCTGTAGCATATCAGTCTGATCCTGACTTCACAGTACAGTCCAGCCCCGAAATACCAGGCAATCCCTCTCTGAACAAGAGAAACAGCAAAACCCCAGACGTACGTTTCGGCCTATTGTGGGCCTCGTCAGTGAGGTGCAGCCATATCCCTCTAGGCACACTGAGCAACGGGTCCACGTCTGGATTCCCGCATCACACTTAGGGAAGTCTCCCTAAGTGTCATAATTTGCATAAATAAAAAGAGAGAAGCGCTCAACCTGGGAACGAACAATAGCATAATAGCTTGTTCCATGACTAGTTACCACCCTAGAAGCAGCCTCTTTTTGCTCAAAATGTGCCTTTCACAGAGAAGAACTTTCCTGTAGCATATCAGTCTGATCCTGACTTCACAGTACAGTCCAGCCCCGAAATACCAGGCAATCCCTCTCTGAACAAGAGAAACAGCAAAACCCCAGACGTACGTTTCGGCCTAGTGTGGGCCTCGTCAGTGAGGTGCAGCCATATCCCTCTAGGCACACTGAGCAACGGGTCCACGTCTGGATTCCCGCATCACACTTAGGGAGACTTCCCTAAGTGTCATAATTTGCATAAATAAAAAGAGAGAAGCGCTCAACCTGGGAACGAACAATAGCATAATAGCTTGTTCTATGGCTAGTTACCACCCTAGAAGCAGCCTCTTTTTGCTCAAAATGTGCCTTTCACAGAGAAGAACTTTCCTGTAGCATATCAGTCTGATCCTGACTTCACAGTACAGTCCAGCCCCGATATACCAGGCAATCCCTCTCTGAACAAGAGAAACAGCAAAACCCCAGACGTACGTTTCGGCCTAGTGTGGGCCTCGTCAGTGAGGTGCAGCCATATCCCTCTAGGCACACTGAGCAACGGGTCCACGTCTGGATTCCTGCATCACACTTAGGGAGACTCCCTAAGTGTCATAATTTGCATAAATAAAAAGAGAGAAGCGCTCAACCTGGGAACGAACAATAGCATAATAGCTTGTTCCATGACTAGTTACCACCCTAGAAGCAGCCTCTTTTTGCTCAAAATGTGCCTTTCACAGAGAAGAACTTTCCTGTAGCATATCAGTCTGATCCTGACTTCACAGTACAGTCCAGCCCCGAAATACCAGGCAATCCCTCTCTGAACAAGAGAAACAGCAAAACCCCAGACGTACGTTTCAGCCTAGTGTGGGCATCGTCAGTGAGGTGCAGCCATATCCCTCTAGGCACACTGAGCAACGGGTCCACGTCTGGATTCCCGCATCACACTTAGGGAGACTTCCCTAAGTGTCATAATTTGCATAACTAAAAAGAGAGAAGCGCTCAACCTGGGAACGAACAATAGCATAATAGCTTGTTCTATGGCTAGTTACCACCCTAGAAGCAGCCTCTTTTTGCTCAAAATGTGCCTTTCACAGAGAAGAACTTTCCTGTAGCATATCAGTCTGATCCTGACTTCACAGTACAGTCCAGCCCCGAAATACCAGGCAATCCCTCTCTGAACAAGAGAAACAGCAAAACCCCATACGTACGTTTCGGCCTAGTGTGGGCCTCGTCAGTGAGGTGCAGCCATATCCCTCTAGGCACACTGAGCAACGGGTCCACATCTGGATTCCCGCATCACACTTAGGGAGACTTCCCTAAGTGTCATAATTTGCATAAATAAAAAGAGAGAAGCGCTCAACCTGGGAACGAACAATAGCATAATAGATTGTTCTATGGCTACTTACCACCCTAGAAGCAGCCTCTTTTTGCTCAAAATGTGCCTTTCACAGAGAAGAACTTTCCTGTAGCATATCAGTCTGATCCTGACTTCACAGTACAGTCCAGCCCCGAAATACCAGGCAATCCCTCTCTGAACAAGAGAAACAGCAAAACCCCAGACGTACGTTTCGGCCTAGTGTGGGCCTCGTCAGTGAGGTGCAGCCATATCCCTCTAGGCACACTGAGCAACGGGTCCACGTCTGGATTCCCGCATCGCACTTAGGGAGACTTCCCTAAGTGTCATAATTTGCATAAATAAAAGAGAGAAGCACTCAACCTGGGAACGAACAATAGCATAATAGCTTGTTCTATGGCTAGTTACCACCCTAGAAGCAGCCTCTTTTTGCTCAAAATGTGCCTTTCACAGAGAAGAACTTTCCTGTAGCATATCAGTCTGATCCTGACTTCACAGTACAGTCCAGCCCCGAAATACCAGGCAATCCCTCTCTGAACAAGAGAAACAGCAAAACCCCAGACGTACGTTTCGGCCTAGTGTGGGCCTCGTCAGTGAGGTGCAGCCATATCCCTCTAGGCACACTGAGCAACGGGTCCACGTCTGGATTCCCGCATCACACTTAGGGAAGTCTCCCTAAGTGTCATAATTTGCATAAATAAAAAGAGAGAAGCGCTCAACCTGGGAACGAACAATAGCATAATAGCTTGTTCTATGGCTAGTTACCACCCTAGAAGCAGCCTCTTTTTGCTCAAAATGTGCCTTTCACAGAGAAGAACTTTCCTGTAGCATATCAGTCTGATCCTGACTTCACAGTACAGTCCAGCCCCGAAATACCAGGCAATCCCTCTCTGAACAAGAGAAACAGCAAAACCCCAGACGTACGTTTCGGCCTAGTGTGGGCCTCGTCAGTGAGGTGCAGCCATATCCCTCTAGGCACACTGAGCAACGGGTCCACGTCTGGATTCCCGCATCACACTTAGGGAGACTTCCCTAAGTGTCTTAATTTGCATAAATAAAAAGAGAGAAGCGCTCAACCTGGGAACGAACAATAGCATAATAGCTTGTTCTATGGCTAGTTACCACCCTAGAAGCAGCCTCTTTTTGCTCAAAATGTGCCTTTCACAGAGAAGAACTTTCCTGTAGCATATCAGTCTGATCCTGACTTCACAGTACAGTCCAGCACCGAAATACCAGGCAATCCCTCTCTGAACAAGAGAAACAGCAAAACCCCAGACGTACGTTTCGGCCTAGTGTGGGCCTCGTCAGTGAGGTGCAGCCATATCCCTCTAGGCACACTGAGCAACGGGTCCACGTCTGGATTCCCGCATCGCACTTAGGGAGACTTCCCTAAGTGTCATAATTTGCATAAATAAAAAGAGAGAAGCACTCAACCTGGGAACGAACAATAGCATAATAGCTTGTTCTATGGCTAGTTACCACCCTAGAAGCAGCCTCTTTTTTCTCAAAATGTGCCTTTCACAGAGAAGAACTTTCCTGTAGCATATCAGTCTGATCCTGACTTCACAGTACAGTCCAGCCCCGAAATACCAGGCAATCCCTCTCTGAACAAGAGAAACAGCAAAACCCCAGACGTACGTTTCGGCCTAGTGTGGGCCTCGTCAGTGAGGTGCAGCCATATCCCTCTAGGCACACTGAGCAACGGGTCCACATCTGGATTCCCGCATCACACTTAGGGAGACTTCCCTAAGTGTCATAATTTGCATAAATAAAAAGAGAGAAGCGCTCAACCTGGGAACGAACAATAGCATAATAGATTGTTCTATGGCTAGTTACCACCCTAGAAGCAGCCTCTTTTTGCTCAAAATGTGCCTTTCACAGAGAAGAACTTTCCTGTAGCATATCAGTCTGATCCTGACTTCACAGTACAGTCCAGCCCCGAAATACCAGGCAATCCCTCTCTGAACAAGAGAAACAGCAAAACCCCAGACGTACGTTTCGGCCTAGTGTGGGCCTCGTCAGTGAGGTGCAGCCATATCCCTCTAGGCACACTGAGCAACGGGTCCACGTCTGGATTCCCGCATCACACTTAGGGAGACTTCCCTAAGTGTCATAATTTGCATAAATAAAAAGAGAGAAGCACTCAACCTGGGAACGAACAATTGCATAATAGCTTGTTCTATGGCTAGTTACCACCCTAGAAGCAGCCTCTTTTTGCTCAAAATGTGCCTTTCACAGAGAAGAACTTTCCTGTAGCATATCAGTCTGATCCTGACTTCACAGTACAGTCCAGCCCCGAAATACCAGGCAATCCCTCTCTGAACAAGAGAAACAGCAAAACCCCAGACGTACGTTTCAGCCTAGTGTGGGCCTCGTCAGTGAGGTGCAGCCATATCCCTATAGGCACACTGAGCAACGGGTCCACGTCTGGATTCCCGCATCACACTTAGGGAGACTCCCTAAGTGTCATAATTTGCATAAATAAAAAGAGAGAAGCGCTCAACCTGGGAACGAACAATAGCATAATAGCTTGTTCTATGGCTAGTTACCACCCTAGAAGCAGCCTCTTTTTGCTCAAAATGTGCCTTTCACAGAGAAGAACTTTCCTGTAGCATATCAGTCTGATCCTGACTTCACAGTACAGTCCAGCCCCGAAATACCAGGCAATCCCTCTCTGAACAAGAGAAACAGCAAAACCCCAGACGTACGTTTTGACCTAGTGTGGGCATCGTCAGTGAGGTGCAGCCATATCCCTCTAGGCACACTGAGCAACGGGTCCACGTCTGGATTCCCGCATCACACTTAGGGAGACTTCCCTAAGTGTCATAATTTGCATAAATAAAAAGAGAGAAGCGCTCAACCTGGGAACGAACAATAGCATAATAGCTTGTTCTATGGCTAGTTACCACCCTAGAAGCAGCCTCTTTTTGCTCAAAATGTGCCTTTCACAGATAAGAACTTTCCTGTAGCATATCAGTCTGATCCTGACTTCACAATACAGTCCAGCCCCGAAATACCAGGCAATCCCTCTCTGAACAAGAGAAACAGCAAAACCCCAGACGTACGTTTCGGCCTAGTGAGGGCCTCGTCAGTGAGGTGCAGCCATATCCCTCTAGGCACACTGAGCAATGGGTCCACGTCTGGATTCCCGCATCACACTTAGGGAGACTTCCCTAAGTGTCATAATTTTCAGAAATAAAAAGAGAGAAGCACTCAACCTGGGAACGAACAATAGCATAATAGCTTGTTCTATGGCTAGTTACCACCCTAGAAGCAGCCTCTTTTTGCTCAAAATGTGCCTTTCACAGAGAAGAACTTTCCTGTAGCATATCAGTCTGATCCTGACTTCACAGTACAGTCCAGCCCCAAAATACCAGGCAATCCCTCTCTGAACAAGAGAAACAGCAAAACCCCAGACGTACGTTTCGGCCTAGTGTGGGCCTCGTCAGTGAGGTGCAGCCATATCCCTCTAGGCACACTGAGCAACGGGTCCACGTTTGGATTCCCGCATCACACTTAGGGAGACTCCCTAAGTGTCATAATTTGCATAAATAAAAAGAGAGAAGCGCTCAACCTGGGAACGAACAATAGCATAATAGCTTGTTCTATGGCTAGTTACCACCCTAGAAGCAGCCTCTTTTTGCTCAAAATGTGCCTTTCACAGAGAAGAACTTTCCAGTAGCATATCAGTCTGATCCTGACTTCACAGTACAGTCCAGCCCCGAAATACCAGGCAATCCCTCTCTGAACAAGAGAAACAGCAAAACCCCAGACGTACGTTTCGGCCTAGTGTGGGCATCATCAGTGAGGTGCAGCCATATCCCTCTAGGCACACTGAGCAACGGGTCCACGTCTGGATTCCCGCATCGCACTTAGGGAGACTTCCCTAAGTGTCATAATTTGCATAAATAAAAAGAGAGAAGCGCTCAACCTGGGAACGAACAATAGCATAATAGCTTGTTCTATGGCTAGTTACCACCCTAGAAGCAGCCTCTTTTTGCTCAAAATATGCCTTTCACAGAGAAGAACTTTCCTGTAGCATATCAGTCTGATCCTGACTTCACAGTACAGTCCAGCCCCGAAATACCAGGCAATCCCTCTCTGAACAAGAGAAACAGCAAAACCCCAGACGTACGTTTCGGCCTAGTGTGGGCCTCGTCAGTGAGGTGCAGCCATATCCCTCTAGGCACACTGAGCAACGGGTCCACGTCTGGATTCCCGCATCACACTTAGGGAGACTTCCCTAAGTGTCATAATTTGCATAAATAAAAAGAGAGAAGCGCTCAACCTGGGAACGAACAATAGCATAATAGCTTGTTCTATGGCTAGTTACCACCCTAGAAGCAGCCTCTTTTTGCTCAAAATGTGCCTTTCACAGAGAAGAACTTTCCTGTAGCATATCAGTCTGATCCTGACTTCACAGTACAGTCCAGCCCTGAAATACCAGGCAATCCCTCTCTGAACAAGAGAAACAGCAAAACCCCAGACGTACGTTTCGGCCTAGTGTGGGCCTCGTCAGTGAGGTGCAGCGATATCCCTCTAGGCACACTGAGCAACGGGTCCACGTCTGGATTCCCGCATCACACTTAGGGAGACTTCCCTAAGTGTCATAATTTGCATAAATAAAAAGAGAGAAGCGCTCAACCTGGGAACGAACAATAGCGTAATAGCTTGTTCTATGGCTAGTTACCACCCTAGAAGCAGCCTCTTTTTGCTCAAAATGTGCCTTTCACAGAGAAGAACTTTCCTGTAGCATATCAGTCTGATCCTGACTTCACAGTATAGTCCAGCCCCGAAATACCAGGCAATCCCTCTCTGAACAAGAGAAACAGCAAAACCCCAGATGTACGTTTCGGCCTAGTGTGGGCCTCGTCAGTGAGGTGCAGCCATATCCCTCTAGGCACACTGAGCAACGGGTCCACGTCTGGATTCCCGCATCACACTTAGGGAGACTTCCCTAAGTGTCATAATTTGCATAAATAAAAAGAGAGAAGCGCTCAACCTGGGAACGAACAATAGCATAAAAGCTTGTTCTATGGCTAGTTACCACCCTAGAAGCAGCCTCTTTTTGCTCAAAATGTGCCTTTCATAGAGAAGAACTTTCCTGTAGCATATCAGTCTGATCCTGACTTCACAGTACAGTCCAGCCCCGAAATACCAGGCAATGCCTCTCTGAACAAGAGAAACAGCAAAACCCCAGACGTACGTTTCGGCCTAGTGTGGGCCTCGTCAGTGAGGTGCAGCCATATCCCTCTAGGCACACTGAGCAACGGGTCCACGTCTGGATTCCCGCATCACACTTAGGGAGACTTCCCTAAGTGTCATAATTTGCATAAATAAAAAGAGAGAATCGCTCAACCTGGGAACGAACAATAGCATAATAGCTTGTTCTATGGCTAGTTACCACTCTAGAAGCAGCCTCTTTTTGCTCAAAATGTGCCTTTCACAGAGAAGAACTTTCCTGTAGCATATCAGTCTGATCCTGACTTCACAGTACAGTCCAGCCCCGAAATACCAGGCAATCCCTCTCTGAACAAGAGAAACAGCAAAACCCCAGACGTACGTTTCGGCCTAGTGTGGGCCTCGTCAGTGAGGTGCAGCCATATCCCTCTAGGCACACTGAGCAACGGGTCCACGTCTGGATTCCCGCATCACACTTAGGGAGACTTCCCTAAGTGTCATAATTTGCATAAATAAAAAGAGAGAAGCGCTTGGCGTCGCTTGTGCGGGCGTTACTGGTTGTGACACTTGGGGAGAACTAGATGGCAAAACCTGATTTCCTTCTGTCTGAGAATCATCTAATGTCAAACTTTTATAAGTCAAAATATGCTGTTTGCAATTTATAGACATATCAGTACAAGTGGGACACATTCTAAGAAGGGGTTCCACAATGGCTTCTAAACAAATTGAGCAATGAGTTTCCTCAATGTCAGACATGTTTAACAGGCTAGTAATGAGGCAAGCAAGCTTGGAAAACACTTTATTTAATGAAAAAAACACAATTTGCAAAAACGGTACTGTGCCTTTAATTGAAAAAAAGCATACACAAACTGCAAAACATTTTAAAATTGCTTCAAATTTCCCCAGAAGAGTATCAGGACCTCTGGGGAAGTTGCTTGCTGCTTGGCTGTATAACTAAATGCGCAACTGAGGCGCAAAAATAGGCCCTACCCACTGCACTTGATGTTGCTGGGGCCTACACAAAATCCAAAAAACCTTGTTTGCAAGTCATGTGGGTTATAAAAACCCCAAATAAGCCAGATGAACCCTCAAACAAATGTCCCATCAGAATAAAAAACGTTACTCCCAGAACACACAAACGTTTGCCCATCTCTCATATACAAACTGAGTGCCCAAAAAATTAGCCCTTTATGCAAGCTAGTAATGCCTCTTATAACACTAGGATTACTGCTTACCCTTCCCCTAATGGGGATACTGTCAGCCTTTTTGAGTTAACACAGTCTCTGCAGAAAAAATGACTGAACATACCTCATTGCTGTATAGCAAGAAACCGTTCCTCACACTGAAGTTTTCCTGTACTCCTCAGCTTCTGTGGGAACAGCAGTGGACCTTAGTTACAAATGCTAAGATCATCCTCCAGGCAGAAATCTTCATCTATGTCCTGCCTGAGAGTAAATAGTACAACACCGGTACCATTTTAAAATAACAAACTCTTGATTGAAGACAAAATAAAACTAACAGTTTAACACCTCTTTCACTTTACCCTTCCTGCTTAGAGCCGGCAAAGAGAATGACTGGGGGGTGGAGTTAAGGGGGGAGCTATATAGACAGCTCTGCTGTGGTGCTCTCTTTGCCACTTCCTGTTAGGAAGGATAATATCCCACAAGTAAGGATGAATCCGTGGACTCGGTACATCATGCAAAAGAAATATAGATGACCATCTCTTTGGAACAAATTGCCTGACTTAATGACCAAATGTTTCAGAATAGAAAAAGGGGTCAGTGACAATCTGATGGGGATTTTAGCTTCACACCTTAGCAGGAACTCTTTGAAAGCACACCTTAGCAGGAACTCTTTGAGGTAAAGTTGTTATTTCACCATTGCTTTTCCCTACTTTATGTTTGTTTTTTGTTATTAGTAATTCTTCTCTATCCACCAGATTTACTCTTTTATATGCCTTGTTTACAATCATTTTATTATATTTCTTGCTGTAGAATTTCTGTTTTAAAGTTACTGCCGCTTGTTCAAAGTCATTGTTTTTTTGAGCAATTGTGTTTGATACGCTGGAATTGGCCGTATGGGATATTGTCTATCCATTTCTTAAGATGATTACTGGTGGTGTGTAGATACCCGTTTGTGTCTGTGTCTTTGGTATAAATTTTAGTTTCAATCCTATTGTTTTCAATGAAAAGTGACATCCAAAAGTTTATTTCTGTCTTGTTCCACGCATTAGTGAATTTTAAATTCCAGTCGTTTTGGTTTAAAGAATTGACGATTCATTGAACTGATGTTCATTTTTCTTCCAAATTATGATTATATCATTGCTAAATCTCTTCCACATAACGATGTTTCCTATGAATTTATTGTTGGTCCATATATGTTGATTTTATAAAGCTCCCATATACATATTGGCAAAGCTTGGGGCAAATTTTGTGCCTTTTGCTGTGCAGAATTTCAATAGCAATATTTTGTCTACAAATGTGAAGTAATTTTTGGTTAGGATAAAGTTTATAGCCTCTCCTATAAAGGCGATTTGTTTGTGCTTAATATTTGTTTCACTAGTAAGGGTTTCTTTAACTGCACAAATCCCCTTATTGTGTGGAATAGATGTATAAAGCGCCGTAACGTCTAGTGTTGCTAATGAATAGCTATCTTCCCATTGTTTTTCTTTTAGTACTGACAGGAGATGTGGGGTGTTGGAACTAGAGGTTGAAAGAAATAGTCTATGTATTCCAATAAATTACTAGTTAAGCTGTTTATACCAGAGATAATTGGTCAACCCGGGGTTTTTTTTTTGTGTCTTTGTGTACTTTCGGTAAGTGATAAAATACCGCAGTTCTTATGGTGTCTGAGGACAGGAATTTATATTCATCCTCATTAAGGATTTCCCCTTTCTTCGCACTTCTTTTTAATAGATTATATTCATCTGAGAATTTATCTGTAGGATCTTTTAATAATACTTTGTAAGTCTCTTTATCAGTATATTTGCTTCCCCAATATAATTTATTTTATTCTGTACTACAATTGAGCCACCTTTGTCGGCTTCCCTGAAGAATAGATTATGATCTTTACTTAAAGTTATCAGAATTTGTTCTTCCTTTTATGTTAGGTTTTTCTGCGACAGTTTGAATGATATACACATAGTCTCCAGATACACATATATACATATACACATGAGTATGTTATTACTTAATACAAAGATTTTATTTCATTATGGCCTATTTCTTAATGTTTAAGAGTATGGACTCCCATCTATGATTATAGTCATAGGACAATGTATTTAATATGTATTCATTTTCTCTCAGTGGTTACAGATTCTGAAATAAAGCAAAGGCTGTTTATGTATCTGTATCGAATTCAAAATGTTTGACTGTATTTCAAAATATTCACTTCACTTCATATTTAAAGGTATTGTGCAACATGGTTGAGACATGAGATATCCCTCAGAATCTATATCTATATATATATCTATATATATCTATATATAGCTATATATATATATATATATATATATATATATATATATATATATATATATATATATATATATATATATATATACAGTTGTGCTCATAAGTTTACATACCTTGACAGAATTTATGATTTCTTGGCCATTTTTCCGAGAATATGAATGATAACACAAAAACATTTATTTCACTCATGGGTAGTGTTTGGCTGAAGCTATTTATTATCAATCAACTGTGTTTACTCTTTTTAAATCATAATGACAACAGAAACTACCCAAATGACCCTGATCAAAAGTTTACATACCCTGGTGATTTTGGCCTGATAACATGCACACAAGTTGACACAAAGGGGTTTGAATGGCTATTAAAGGTAACCATCCTCACCTGTGATCTGTTTTCTTGTAATTAGTGTGTGTGTATAAAAGGTCAATGAGTTTCAGGACTCCTGACAGACCCTTGCATCTTTCATCCAGTGCTGCTCTGACGATTCTGGATTCTGAGTCATGGGGAAAGCAAAAGAATTGTCAAAGGATCTGCGGGAGAAAGGTAGTTGAATTGTATAAAATAGGAAAGGGATATAAAAAGATATCCAAGGAATTGAGAATGCAAATCAGCAGTGTTCAAACTCTAATCAAGAAGTGGAAAATGAGGGGTCTATTTCTGGAAGACTCCACATCTGTACAATCTGACAAAATACATCTTGATGGAGAGACCACTACCCCGGATGTAAGGTCTGACGGCTGAGATAATCTGTTTCTGTGTCTACACCTGGGATATGCACCGCAGAAATTAGACAAGAGCTGGATTCTGCCAAATAAAGTATCCAAGATACTTATTTCATAGCTAGGGGACTACAAGTCCCACCCTGATGTACCACAGTTATGATATTGTCCGTCTGAAAACAAATGACAGAGTGACAGAGGCCAAACCTGAAGAGCCCTGAAAATAGCACATAGTTATAAAATATTGATTGGTAACCTCACCTCTTGAGGTTTCCAAACCCCTTGTGCTGTCAGAGATCACCAGACAGCTCCCCAACCTAAAAGACTTGCATCTGTTATGATCACAGTCCAGGTAGGACGAACAAAAGAGGCCCCCTGAATTAAATGATGATGGTTTAACCACCAAGTCAGAGAGAGTTGAATGTTGGGATTTAGGTATATCAATTGTGATATCCGAGTATAATCCCTGCACCATTGATTCAGCATACAAAGCTGTAGAGGTCTCATGTGAAAACGAGCTAAGGGGATAGCGTCCGATGCTGCAGTCATGAGACCTAAAACTTCCATGCACATAGCCACTGAAGGGAATGATCGAGACTGAAGGTTTCGACAAGCTGAAACCAATTTCATTCGTCTCTTGTCTGTTAAGGACAGAGTCATGGACACTGAATCTATCTAGAAACCTAAAAAAGTGACCCTTGTCTGAGGAATCAAGAAACTCTTTGGTAAATTGATCCTCCAACCATGTCTTTGAAGAAACAGCACTAGTTGATTCATGTGAGATTCGGCTAAATGTAAAGACTGAGCTAGAACCAAAATATCATCCAAATAAGGAAACACTGCAATACCCTGTCCTCTGATTACAGATAGAAGGGAACCGAGAACCTTCTAAAAGATCCTTGGAGTTGTTACTAGGCCAAATGGAAGAGCGACAAATTGGTAATGCTTGTCTAGAAAAGAGAATCTCAGAAACCGATAGTGATCTGGATAAATCGGAATGTGAAGATATGGATCCTGTAAGTCTATCTTGGACATAT
The DNA here is from genome assembly GCF_027579735.1 of Bombina bombina. Taxonomy (NCBI): domain Eukaryota; kingdom Metazoa; phylum Chordata; class Amphibia; order Anura; family Bombinatoridae; genus Bombina; species Bombina bombina. The sequence continues at coordinate 1,056,365,836 of NC_069501.1, read as the reverse complement.
AATGACCTTGCTGAACAAAAGGCAAAATAGTCCTTATAGACCCCATCTTGAAAGTTGGGACTCTTACAAAACGATTCAAAAACTTCAGATCCAGAACTGGCCTCAATGAATTTTCTTTCTTTGGGACAATGAATAGATTCGAATAAAACCCCAGACCCTGTTCCTGAAACGGAACTGGTATTATTACCCCTGAAAGTTCTAGATCTGAAACACACTTCAGAAAAGCCTTCACCGGATTTGCTGGAACATGAGAGAGAAAGAATCTTCTCACAGGAGGTCTTACTCTGAATTCTTTTCGATACCCTTGAGAAACAATAGTCTGAATCCACTGGTTTTGAATAGAATCTGACCAAATGTCTTGTAATAATTTCAATCTGCCCCCCACCAGCTGAACTGGATCGAGGGCCGCATCTTCATGCAGACATGGGGGCTGGCTTTTGTTTCTTAAAAGGCTTGGATTTAATCCAACTTGAAGAAGGTTTCCAATTGGAACCAGAGTCTTTAGGGGAAGGAGTGGTTTTCTGTTCCTTGTTCTGTCGAAAAGAACAAAAATGATTAGAAGCTTTAGATTTACCCTTAGATCTTTTATCCTGAGGCAAAAAAACTCCCTTCCCTCCAGTGATAGTTAAAATAATTGAATCCAACTGAGAACCAAATAAATTGTTACCTTGGAAAGAAAGAGATAGTAATCTAGACTTAGATACCATGTCAGCATTCCAAGATTTGAGCCATAAAGCTCTTCTAGCTAAAATAGCTAAAGACATAGATTTAACATCAGTTTTGATGATATCAAAAATAGCATCACAGATAAAATGATTAGCATGTTGAAGCAAACTAACAATGCTAGACAAATCAGGATCTGTTTCCTGTTGCACTAAGCTATCCAACCAAAAGGTTGATGCAGCCGCAACATCAGCCATACCAATGGTAGGCCTGAGAAGATAGCCAGAAAATAAATAAGCTTTCCTTAGATAAGATTTAAGTTTCCTATCTAAAGGATCTTTAAAAGAAGTACTGTCTTCCATAGGAATAGTAATACGTTTGGCAAGAGTAGAAATAGCCCCATGAACTTTGAGGACTTTTCCCCAAAACTCTAATCTAGCCGCTGGCAAAGGGTACAACCTTTAAAACCTAGAAGAAGGAATTAAAGAAGTACCAGGCTTAATCTATTCCTTAGCAATCACATCAGAAATAGCATCAGGAACTGGAAAAACCTCAGAAGTAACCACAGGAGGTTTATAAACTAAATTTAAACGTTTACTAGTTTTGATATCAAGAGGACTAGACTCCTCAATATCCAAAGTAACCAACACTTCTTTCAATAAGCAACGACTATACTTAATCTTGAAAAGATAAGTAGATTTGTCAGTGTAAATGTCTGAGATAGGATCTTCTGAATCAGAGAGATCGTCATCAGAGAAGGATATTTCAGTATGTTGTCGGTCATTAGAAATTTCATCAAATTTATGAGAAGTTTTAAAAGATCTTTTACTTTTATTATAAGGCGAGATAGCAGACAAAGCCTTCATTATTGCATCAGCAATATCATTTTTCATATCAACAGGGATATCATGTACATTAGATATTGAAGGAACCACAGAAACTGTACTAGTACTGATGGAAACATTTTCTGCGTGCAAAAGCTTATCAAGGCAACTGTTACATACTACAGCTGGAGATATAATCTCAGTTAATTTACAACAGATGCACTTAGCTTTAGTAGAACTGTGATCAGGCAGCAGGATTCCAACAGTTGCTTCAAAGACAGGATCAGATTGAGACATCTTGCAAAATGTAAAAGAAAAAACAACATTAAAGCAAAATTTACAATTTCCTTATATGGCAGTTTCAGGAATGGGAAAAAATGCAAACAGCATAGCCCTCTGAGCATATAGAAGGCAAGAGACATTTAGGAAATGGGGTCATAACAAACGCAACCTCGTGCAAGAAAACCTGGCGTCAACTAAGACACGGGAAATTACGAACTTGCGTCATCAAAGACGTATCTATGCTCTAAAAAATTCTCGCGCCAAGAATGACGCAATAAATAACTGAATTTTGCGCCCTTATGAGCCTAATTTTGCCCGCAAAAGAATAAACAGTCAATTTGAAAAAAAGGACTATACTCCAGGTAAGACAAATAACTTCCTAAACATGCTTCCCAAACTGAAACTGATAGTCTGCAAAAGGAAATATACATAGACTTGACTCATGGCAAATATAAGAAAAATAAATATATTTAAAACTTTATTATAATACATAAAGCGCCAAACCATAGCTAAGAGTGTCTTAAATAAGAAAAATATACTTACCGAAAGACACCCATCCACATATAGCAGATAGCCAAACCAGTACTGAAAAAGTATCAGCAGAGGTAATGGTATATAAGAGTATATCTTCGATCTGAAAAGGGAGGTAGGAGATAAATCCCTACGACCGATAACAGAGAACCTTTAAAAAGATTTCCCGCGAGGAAAACCATAACATCAAATATACTCCCTTCACATCCCTCTGACAAACACTGTACTCTGAGAGGAATTGGGCTTCAAAATGCTTAGAAGCGCTTATTATAGAAGAAATCATAGAAATCAAGCACAAACTTACTTCACCACCTTCGTAGGAGGCAAAGTTTGTAAAACTGAATTGTGGGTGTGGTGAGGGGATGTATTTATAGGCATTTTGAGGTTTGGGAAACTTTGCCCCTCCTGGTAGGATTGTATATCCCATACGTCACTAGCTCATGGACTCTTGCCAATTACATGAATGAAATGTATATTACATAATGTCACTCACCTATTCCCTGACAGTTAGTCCTATGAGGTGTTTATCAATCTGCTTCTGTGTTGCATTAAGAAAAACTGGCAACTGCTTAGAGACAACAAGTGCTAAAGTTCTGAAATACAACTACTGTCATCTTACATTCAGTATTCTGTATACTGGGATGCCCAGTGTAAAATGTGTACTGGGGTTTTAAGCAGAACATTTTCTGTTGGATAGCAGTAGTGCATATCAGTGGTGAAATTGTCAGCCATGAGTTGGTTGCATATAGTTAGAGGGTTTGGCAAGAGGTGTCAGCAGTGTGAAAATATTATATTTAATACATCCTGTGCTCCATGATTATGGGAAGGTCAACTCAATCTATTACATCTCAGTTGTTAATAGCAAAATATGATTAGAGTGACAATTAGCTTTAAAAAAATCTTCACTATATATAGATTGACAAACAGTGCATTTTAAATTGTATTCGATTTTTTCCTTAGTGTCCCATTTAACAATTTACACTGAATACATATAATCAATATGGCAGACCAAACAACCCCTTAAGACTTTGATATTTATCTGATCTATATCTCTACACTGGAAGATCATTAAAAGACTTAATCAACTAGTTGTCCCAGGACACTCATTTCCATATTCACTATCATATCCATCACAACTTTGAAGTGTGCATATAGCTAATACCAGTGCTTTCATAAGACCTAACAGTAAAGCTCCTAAAAGGATATCTGTGTCACGTCTAATAATAATTAATAATTATTAGTATCCACTGTAAAAAAATAAATAAAAAAGTCTATACATTTTTAAATAAACTACAGCGGAAGCCATTTTCAAATTGAATGTTGCTAAGAAAATACAATTTTAGGTTTACAATTTATATTATTTTTCAGATACAAGGTGCTGAGCTTAAAGTGATGGTAAACTTTAGCTAATCAAATGCCATATATGTAGTTTTTTGTTTTTATTATTTATTTGTGAAAAGGGTTAAATGTTATGCCGGCCCACTGGGATGAACACTTTTTTTTATGACAATTCCAAATGAACATCCAATCAGTGTGTTTGTCATATGACATTCTTGAAGGTGAGTCCTTTGACAGCCCTTAGAATATAATTTTTCATTTTTAAAAACGTACCAATTTACTGTTAGCAAATATACCTCTTTCTTTTGTATGATGATGAGAGTCCACAGAAATCCTTGACGTGGGGAATATAATTCTCGCAACTAGGAGATGGCAGAACCCACAACAAGAGCTTTTAGTCCCTCCCACCTCCCTGCACTGCTTAGTTTGTTCATTGCCTCCCAGAAGAGAGGTTATCTAGCTATGGGAACTCAGACCTATGTGAGACTCATTGCCGCTTGGACATACCATTCTAAACAAGGGTACAGGAATACCAGGTTATGTGCACAGTATCTCCCTAAGGGATTTCAGCCATATCTACCCTCTGGTGTAGCAGGGACTTCTACCTTAGCCTTCTCTTATGGGATTAAAGATATTTTCTTTCATATCCTCTGTGTCACGCTGCATGCTCCGTTCCTTATGGCCGTTACCATGGACGCAGGCGGCAGTTATTGGTTGCTATGGCTGTTGCCATGGACGCGGTGGTGGTCTGGGCACACTTCCCGCAACGTCATCCCTCTGAGCCTCCTGGAACTGTTTCTTGGTGCGAACCTAGGGCTATATAAGTACCTCTGTTCCTTACTTACATTGCCCAAGTATAGGTGTTACTGTGTGTGTAACCAAACTCTGCCTGTCTGACCACTCTACCTGTTTAACCCCTGAATTGCTGGATTGCCTAATTGTTACTGAACTCTGCCTGTCTGACTACTCTACCTGTTTAACCTCTGAATTGCTGGATTGCCAAATTGTAACCGAACTCTGCCTGTCTGACCACTCTACCTGTTTAACCCCTGAATTGCTGGATAGCCTAATTGTAACCAAACTCTGCCTGTCTGACCACTCTGCTTGTTTAACCCTGAACTGTCGGATTGCCTTACTGCTGCTAAACTCTGCTTGCCTCTGACCACTCTTCTGATTAACCTCTGTATTTCCGATTCTGTGGATTACCTCATTGTTACCGAACTCTGCTTGCCTGACTAGTCTCCAGTTATTCCCTGTAGTTCCGAGAAGGATTGCCCCTCTACTGTGAGTTCTGTTACCTCATTTACTTGTCTATTCTCTTGCTCTGGGATATTACCTTATCCTTCCACTTGACGCCGGGATAAAAAGACTACTGGCCAAGTTTGGTCTGATAGGGAAATATCCCACGAGCATTACATTATACTTGGGCCATGGACCCAAATGAAGTTGCAAGATCAGTCTCTCTTCAGGGACAGAGGCTGGGAACCAGGGGCGTATTACCACCTAGGCACACAAGACCCGTGCCTAGTGTGGCAGCTTGGGAGGGGCGGCACTTTTTGGACCTTGTGTAGAAAGTCTGACTCCCCCTCCCACAGTTGCCCACCCGACAAATTTCCCCCAAAAGGAAAGTAATTTTAGCGCTTTTGTGAGTCGCTTATTACTCCGCACTAACACAAACTGTGGGAACCATGGTTGCGTTGTAAGTATTGCTTCTCTGTAAGGAGGATTTCCGTTACATGCTGCAGCAGTGATGGGGAAGAGAAGTTGCGTTACTAGTAGCTAGTCTGCCCGATAGCTGCACTAGTATGACGGCCCCTTCTACCGGAGAGTTTAGTGGGCAGCAGTCCCAGCCGCAGCATAAGAAACATAGAAACATAGATATTGACGGCAGATAAGAGCCATAGGCCCAGCAAGTCTGCCCGACCTTACCTAACAGTATAAACTTATCTAGTTCGTAGGATAGCCCTATGCTTGTCCCATGAATTTTTAAAGTCCCCCACAGTGTTTGTTGCTACTACCTCTTGAGGAAGTTTATTCCATAAATCAATCACTCTTTCTGTAAAGAAGTGCTTCCTCAAATTACTCCTGAATCTACTACCCTTTAGCTTGAGCTCATGACCCCTTGTTCTTGAATTTTCAATTTTATGTAAAATACCCACAGCCTCAGTTTTACTAAACCCTTTAATGTACTTGAAAGTTGCTATCATATCACCTCTTTCCCTTCTCTCCTCTAAGCTATACATATTTAGGTCATTGAGCCTATCCTGGTAAGTTTTATTTTTTAGACCATGTACCATTTTGGTAGCCCTCCTTTGCACAGATTCTGTACCAGAATGTGCAGGTACAACTGTATCCGCCCAGGAGCAGTAATACCCAGGCACATCTTGGTGTTTGCAAATATTCTATTTGTTACAGACATGTGCAGATGCCCACTGCCAAATATTCGCTAACACCAATATTCAGAGTCCCTTTATGTGATCATGATATGTAAAATAATTTGTATGGCCGAGCATATTGCTGACATGCTAGTCGCTGTTAGTAAAAAGAAGTATGTGATTGTGGTTACCTCTTCACTTTTAAGAAGCCTATAAGTTGCACTGCACATCTTATGTCTTAGCTACATATAGATGTAGCTGTGCAAGCAGAACAGTAACAGTTGCAGTATAGAAATAAATAATTTATACACACACACACATTATATATATATTGATGTATATATAGATATACTGTATGTATGTATATATAGATGTGTATATATATATATATATATATATATATATATGTATATATAGATATACAGTATATATATATATATATATAGACATAAAAATATATGTATAAATATATGTGTGTGTATATATATATATATATATACACACACACATAAAGACACATACACACATAGACAAGCACAAACAGATATATATATATATATATATATATATATATATATATATATATATATATATATATATATATATATATATATAAAACATGGGTGTATGCAGATTTATTGAAAATCACGTTATACCCTGCCCAAAAAATATTATGGCCAAAAAACAGCCTAAAACCTAGGGGGGTGGGGGGCAGCAGAATTTTGAGTGCCTAGGGCAGCACAAAACCTAAATACACCACTGCTGAGAAGCCATGCCATACACTTGCAGAATATGGATTCTAAACTAGAGGCTATAACAGCTATGCTCTCCTTACTAGTTGCAGAGAAAAACACTGCCCCTGTTGTTACACAGCCGGTCCCTGCTGCTAGTGCTGCAACTTCCTCCCCTGGTTCTGGAAGTAAGATAACACTGCCTGACAAGTATGATGGTACTACCGACTGTAGGGGTTTTCTTAACCACTGCACTTCCACCATGATCCTCACACCTTCCAGTCTCATCAGTCGAAGGTCACTTTTATCATTTCTTTATTGAAAGACAAGGCCCTAGCCTGGGTCTCTCCCCTTTTGGACAAGTTTCAGAGAATGAAAAAGGGCGCTTCCACAGCTGACAAGGAGTAAATATCAAAGTTTTTCTAAACAATTTTAAATAAATCTAAAACACTTCTGACTATAAAGATAATTTCATATTTTATGTATAGAAAAAAGTATAAACAAATATATATTCAAATTTAAAAACAGTTGCAGTATATCAACAACATTGTAATAGCAATGTTTATAGCAACAGTTTTAACAAACCGTAGCAATATATCAACAACAATTTAATAGCAGCATTTATAGCAATAATGTATCTGTATTAGTCTAAACAGCACAACTGTGTCAGTTTATACATCACTAATTATGCAGCAAAAAATAAACCTTTTATGTTCCCTAAAAAAAATTTTTATATTTCAAAAGGTATTAAGCATAAAGAACATATATATATATATATATATAAAAAAAAAATATATACATATATATATTCAAATTTTAAAAAACAGTTGCAGTATATCAACAACAATGTAATAGCAGTGTTTGTAGCAACAGTTTTAACAAACTGTAGCAATATCTCAACAACAATAAAATAGCAGCATTTATAGCAGCATTGTATATGTATTAGTCTAAACAGCACAATTGTGTCAGTTTATACAGCACTAATTATGCAGCAAAAAATAAACCTTTTATGTTTACTAGAACATTCATATATTTCAAAAGGTATTAAGCAAAGAAAAACAATCACCTAGATTACGAGTTTTGCGTTAGGAGGGGTGCGGTGCTAACGAGCAGTTTTTGCTCACCGCTCATTTACAGACAGCGCTGGTATTACGGGTTTTTAGAAACCCGGCGTTTGCCGCAGAAAAGTGAGCGTAGAGCAAAATTTTGCTCCACATCTCACCTCAATACCAGCGCTGCTTATGGTAGCGGTGAGCTGGCAAAACGTGCTCGTGCACGATTTCCCCATAGGAATCAATGGGGGAGAGCCTGCTGAAAAAAAACCTAACACCTGCAAAAAAGCAGCGTTCAGCTCTTAACGTAGCCCCATTGATTCCTATGGGGAAATACATTTTATGTCTACACCTAACACCCTAACATGAACCCCGAGTCTAAACACCCCTAATCTTACATTTATTAACCCCTAATCTGCTGCCCCCGACATTGGCGACACCTACATTATATTATTAACCCCTAATCTGCTGCTCCGGACACAGCCGCCACCTACATTATACTTATTAACTCCTAATCTGCTGCCCTCAACATCGCCGACACCTACATTATATTTATTAACCCCTAATCCCCTAAACCTAAGTCTAACCCTAACCCCCCTAACTTAAATATAATTTAAATAAATCTAAATAAAATAACTACAATTAAATAAATTATTCCTATTTAAAACTAAATACTTACCTATAAAATAAACCCTAAAATAGCTACAATGTAACTAATAGTTACATTGTAGCTAGCTTAGGATTTATTTTTATTTTACAGGCATCTTTGTATTTATTTTAACTAGGTAGAATAGTTATTAAATAGTTATTAACGATTTCATAGCTGCCTAGTTAAAATAAAGACAAATTTACCTGTAAAATAAAACCTAACCTAAGTTACACTAACACCACACTATAATTAAATTAATTCCCTAAACTAAATACAATTAAATACAATTATCTAAAGTATGAACCCCACCCCCCCACTAAATTACAGAAAATAATAAAATAATTACAAGTTTTTTAAACTAATTACACCTAATCTAATCCCCCTAATAAAATAAAAAAGCCCACAAAATAATAAAAATTCCTACCCTATACTAAATTACAAATAGCCCTTAAAAGGGCCTTTTGTGGGGCATTGCCCCAAAGTAATCAGCTCTTTGACCTGTAAAAAAGTACAATACCCCCCAACATTAAAACCCACCACCCACACACCCAACCCTACTCTAAAACACACCCAATACCCCCTTAATAAAACCTAACACTAACCCCTTGAAGATCACCCTACCTTGAGAAGTCTTCACCCAACCGGGCCGAAGTCCTCAACGAAGCCGGGCGAAGTGGTCCTCCAGACGGGCAGAAGTCTTCATCCAAGCCGGGAAGAAGAGGTCCTCCAGACGGGCAGAAGTCTTCATCCAGGCGGCATCTTCTATCTTCAGCCATCCGGCGCAGAGCGGCTCCATCTTCAAGACATCCGACGCGGAGCATCCTCTTCAAACGACGTCCAACTGAAGAATGAAGGTTCCTTTAAATGACGTCATCCAAGATGGCGTCCCTTCAATTCCGATTGGCTAATAGAATTCTATCAGCCAATCGGAATTAAGGTAGAAAAAATCCTATTGGCTGATTGCATCATCAAAAATCCTATTGGCTGATTGATCACATAGTTCTTGTTGTATATTGACAAGATTTACATGTGGAACATGGAAAAAAAACATTTATTTTCTCTCCATATAAATCCCTGCAGTATGGGGTTTTGTTTTCCTTCCTAAATCCACTAGGGACAAATACATTTTTCAAGTTTTTTGCTTTTCAAAAATCATTCGTGGATATGGTGTAATCTTATCTCCTATGTATGGGTCTACTTTAATTAAATGCCAATGTTTCCTAAGGATTTTATTTATATATTTATGGTCACTATTATAATTAGTAATGAATGGGGTATCAATGTATTTATCATTTTCAAATTTATTTAGACTTTTATTTTTTGGTTCTATTATTTTTTTTTTTATCTATTTCCCTTGCTTTTGTTACTGCTGTTTGTATTATGTTATCTTTATAACCTCTTTCATTAAATTTTCTTTCCAAAATTTGTACTTGATCATCATAGTCTGTTAATTTGGTACAGTTTTTTCTTATTCTAAGAGTTTGACCATATTTTCTTTCCACTTCCTTAAGTGGCAACTCTCTCCATGAATGTAATTATTTGCATCCACTTTTTTAAAATGGGTGGTAAGGTCCCCATCTTCCAATTTAATTTCTAGATCCAAATATACAATCATCTTATCACTATGCGTGTATGTTAAATTTATTCCCTGATCATTAATATTCATTTGTGTTAACATATTTTCCAAGGAAGGGACATCCCCTTTCCCTAGGATCAAAATCTTATCTATAAATCTTTTATAAAGGACCAGGTTCTAGACTTGTGTGCGGCGAAAAAAATTGTTTCGGTTCACTTTGGATCGATTCGGATGTTTTCGAATTTCGTTTTCGGATCGATTCGAATTCGGATACATTCGAATCCATTCATTTCGGATTTGTTCAGATTCGAATAAATTCAGATGTATTCGGTTCCGATTCGATTTGTAAATTCGGAAGTTCTGTATGTGTTACGTGGGATGTGCTGTGTATTAGACTAGTATTATGTACTGTAATATTAGGTGTAACCCATAACAGAGTGATATAACCTAATATACAGTACAAGTGTAATTGTGATTAGTCCATGGCCATCCGAATGTTACGAATAAATCCGAACTAATTCAGATTTATTCGGTGCTACGGTAATTCGGAAATTCGAATTGATCCGAATTTGACAAATTTATTCGAATTTAAATTCAGAACGAAATGAAACGCACATGTCTACCAGGTTCCCCCCAAGCTCATACGAATTGAGGAAAGATTCCTCCCATCTTCCCATGAAGAGATTCGCATAGCTTGGGGCGAACCTGGTCCCCATTGCTGTTCCTTTTATTTGGTTATAGAAAACATTATTGAAAGATAAATAATTGTGCTTCAATATAAACTCCACACTATCTACTATAAATTGTTTTTATAATATATCCAATTCTTTATCTTTTTCCAAATAGTACTTTATGGATTCTATTCCCAAATTATGTGCAATGTTCGTGTATAAGGAGGTTATGTCACAAGTAGCTAAGATAAGAGGTTTTTCACTTTGTACAGTTTCTAAAAGTTGAATAATATTTGTAGAATCCTTCACGTATGAAGGCAGTTCTCTCACATATTTTTGGAGGAATCTATCAACATACTGTAATAGATTTGCACTCAATGAGTCTATCCCAGATATAATTGGCCTCCCTGGGGGGTATATGAGGGTTTTGTGAATTTTTGGGAGAAAATAGAACACAGGAATTTTTGGATTTAATGGGGTTAGGAACTCAAATTCTCTATGATTAATTATCCCTGTGGTTCTAGCCTTATCTATTATCGCCATTAGCCTTTTTTTTATACATATCAGTAGGGTCATTTTTAAGTTTTTCATATGTTTCTTTGTCATCTAATAACCTATTGGCTTCCTTTATATAATTTGGGGTGTCCATCACTACCACCCCTCCACCCTTATCCGCAGGTTTAATGATGATGTTCTTATCTTTTTGGATATTTTTGATAGTATCTCTTTCACTTTTGTTTAGATTATATTTAACTTTTTCTTTCACAGTAGTTTCTTCTAAATCTTTCAGTACTAAGGTTTCAAAAAGTTTTAGATTCCGTCCCTTCTCATTAACTGGATAAAAATATGATTTTTTAAATCTGTGTGTACACAATTACTAGTTGAAGTGTTTCTTTGTGCAATTTCTATAGCGTACTTAATAAAAAATCTTTTTAATGTTAAGTTTCTCACAAATTTTTTGACGTGAATGTGTGTCTCAAATTTATTCAAACTGCAGTAGGTGCAAAGGTTAAAGGGACAGTTTACTCAAAAATTTTCTCCCCTTTAATTTGTTCCCAATGATCCACTTTACCTGCTGGAGTGTATTAAATTGTTTACAAGTAGATCCTTTACCCTTATATTGGCATTTGAAATTGTTAATTTAGCATATGGTATCCCCACCTATTCTGAAGGTTTGTGGCCGCGCGTACCAGCTATAGATAAGCTTTGTAAACACAGCCAGCAGAAGAAATTACACTCCCAGTCGGATATAGCAGAGATAAGGTAATACAATGTTGATTTTCCATTGTTCTCTCAAAGTACTGGTGATTGTTTTAAGGACAGATATAAGATAAAGAAGCAGGTATATGTGCACAATGTGATACAGTAATGAGATCTGATTATACCTACAAGCTCAACCCATTTTATTAGGTTGTGGCTTCAAAACACAAAATCAGAGCTTTAATATACACAAATGAGCCTTAAAAAGCTAATTTTCATACATTTTTTACTCTGCAGTTGGTAAAAAAAGCAATTGTAAACACATTAAGGGAAAAACTATTTTACAGTATACTGTCCCTTTAAACCTAAATACAAAATCTTTTCTTCATCTTCAGTTAGATTTTTTCTACTCAAATTAAAAATCCCTGAAGTTACTTCATCCTTTACCAATTGCCAGTCCCTTCTTCCCCTTCCCCCTACAATCTTAAACCTCTAGAGGCTATTTTAAGTTCTATATATTTATCCAGGAACATTGTTTCAGTTTTATGTTTTAATTCTTTTATCATACATCCCTCAAGTTTTCCATAATATTTCTAATATCCTCTGTATCTATACTATATTCTTCTGATTCATTTATACTAAGTTCTGAAAGAAATTTGTCTCTAATACTAAAAATATCCATTTAACCAATTTAAAATCTTCTGTTACTACTTCCTAAATGAGGAAACAGTTTAGGCAATTAGGAAATTAAAAAAAGGAGCAGAAGGTATCCTAGCCACTTTTCCAGTAAGCTCCCCACAAGAGCTTAACATACAAATTTCACACAAGTTTTAGCGAATGAAAAAGGGCGCTTCAACAGCTGACAAGGAGTAAATATCAAAGTTTTTCTAAACAATTTTAAATAAATCCAAAACACTTCTGACTATAAAGATAATTTCATATTTTATGTATAGAAAAAAGTATAAACAAATATATATTCAAATTTAAAAACAGTTGCAGTATATCAACAACAATGTAATAGCAACGTTTATAGCAACAGTTTCAACAAACCGTAGCAATATATCAACAACAATGTAATAGCAGCATTTATAGCAATAATGTATCTGTGTTAGTCTAAACAGCACAACTGTGTCAGTTTATACAGCACTAATTATGCAGCAAAAAATAAACCTTTTATGTTCACTAAAAAAGTTTTTTATATTTCACAAGGTATTAAGCATAAAGAACATATATAGAAATATATATATATATATATATTCAAATTTTAAAAAAACAGTTGCAGTATATCAACAACAATGTAATAGCAGTGTTTGTAGCAACAGTTATAACAAACTGTAGCAATATCTCAACAACAATAAAATAGCAGCATTGTATCTGTATTAGTCTAAACAGCACAATTGTGTCAGTTTATACAGCACTAATGCAGCAAAAATAAACCTTTTATGTTTACGAGAACATTCATATGTTTCAAAAGGTATTAAGCAAAGAAAAACAATAGCCTAGATTACGAGTTTTGCGTTAGAGGCTATGCGGTGCTAACGAGCAGTTTTGTCTCACTGCTCACTTACCTACAGCACTAGTATTACGAGTTTTCAGAAACCCGGCATTAAAAGACAAGAAGTGAGCGTTGAGCAAAATTTTGCTCATTACCGCACTCCAATACCAGCACTGCTTAAGTCAGCGGTGAGCTAGTTGTACGTGCTCGTGCATGATTTCCCCATAGGAATCAACGGGGAGAGCCGGCTGAGAAAAAGTCTAACACCTGCAAAAAAGCAGCGTAAAACTCAGTAACGCAGCCCCATTGATTCCTATGGGGAAATAAAAGTTATGTCTACACCTAACACCCTAACATGAACCCCGAGTCTAAACACCCCTAATCTTACACTTATTAACCCCTAATCTGCTGCCCAGACATCGCCGACACCTACATTATACTTATTAACCCCTAATCTGCCGCTCCGGACACCGCCGCACCTACATTATACTTATGAACCCCTAATCTGCTGCCCCCAACATCGCCGACACCTACATTATATTTATTAACCCCTAATCTGCTGCCTCCAATGTCGCTGCCACCTACCTACACTTATTAACCCCTAATCTGCTGCCCCAACATCGCCACCACTAAAATAAACATATTAACCCCTAAACCGCTGCACTCCCGCCTCGCAAACATTAGTTAAATATTATTAACCCCTAATCTGCCGTCCCTAACATCGACACCACCTACCTACATTTATTAACCCCTAATCTGCCGCCCCCAACGTCACCGCCACTATACTAAATGTATTAACCTCGAAACCTAAGTCTAACCCTAACCCTAACACCCCCTAACTTAAATATAATTTAAATAAATCTAAATAAAATTATTATCATTAACTACATTATTCCTATTTATTTTAATTATATTTAAGTTAGGGGGTGTTAGGGTTAGACTTAGATTTAGGGGTTAATACATTTAGTATAGTGGCGGCAACGTTGGGGGCGGCAGATTAGGGGTTAATAAATGTAGGTAGGTGGCGGTGATAGGGACGGCAGATTAGGGGTTAATAATATTTAACTAATGTTTGTGAGGCGGGAGTGCGGCGGTTTAGAGGTTAATATGTTATTATAGTGGCGGCGACATTGGGGGCGGCAGATTAGGGGTTAATAAATGTAGGTAGGCGGCGACATTGGGGTGGCAGATTAGGGGTTAATAAATATAATGTAGGTGTCGGCGATGTTGGGGGCAGCAGATTAGGGGTTCATAAATATAATGTAGGTGGCGGCGGTGTCTGGAGCGGCAGATTAGGGGTTAACATTTTTATTATAGTGTTTGCAATGCGGGAGGGCCTAGGTTTCAGCAAGAACAACCCAGGTTGTTCACCAAAATGGGCCTGCATCTAAACTTACATTCTTGCTTTTCAAATAAATAAACCAAGAGAATGAAGAACATTTGCTAATAGGAGTAAATTAGAATGTTGCTTAAAATTACATGCTCTATCTGAATCACAAAAGAAAACATTTGGGTACAGTGTCCCTTTAACTACTGACTTTTAAATGCGTTAGGACTCTTGGAGGTAGAGGGTGTACTGCTCACTTTTTGGCCTCCCAGGACAGACTCGTAATATCAGAGCTATGGAAGTCCCATAGAAAAAAGACTTTACGAAGTTTACTTAAGTCGTTTTGCGGTAAGGCCAAAGAAGTGTGCAGTGACCCTAAACCTTCAAGACTCGTAATACCAGCGGGCTTAAAAAAGCAGCGTTAGGACCTCTTAACGCTGCTTTTTTACCCTAACGCACAACTCGTAATCTAGCCGGAAATGTTTTAAAAAACAGGGACTTCTCCCTTTAGATTTGCTAGCGTTAAAAATATACCACCTTAATAAAAAACGGTTTTACCACCTTAAATTCAAAAGAGCCTTATTACGCAGCAAGGTTGTTTTGGAAAAGCTGTTAAAAAGCTGGTTTGGAAAGCTGCTGAGATAGTCACATAGTGACATTAGGGACTGAACTGCAAAGTTTCTGGGAACTGATATCCTAAAGTCCATAAAAGACTTATCAAGGCAAACACACATTTATATTGTTTTGTCTAAAAAGACTTAAAAATACAAATACCTATGAGTAATAAGGCTCTTTTGAATTTAAGGTGGTAAAACCGTTTTTTATTAAGGTGGTATATTTTTATTATTGCTATAAATGCTGCTATTACATTGTTGTTGATATATTGCTACGGTTTGTTAAGACTGTTGCTATAAACGTTGCTATTACATTGTTGTTGATATACTGCAACTGTTTTTAAATTTGAATATATATTTTTTTATACTTTTTTCTATACATAAAATATGAAATTATCTTTATAGTCAGAAGTGTTTTGGATTTATTTAAAATTGTTTAGAAAAACTTTGATATTTACTCCTTGTCAGCTGTGGAAGCGCCCTTTTTCATTCTCTAAAACTTGTTAAGCTTGTGGGAAGCTTACTGGAAAAGTGGCTAGGACACCTTCTGCTCCTTTTTTAATTTCTTAATTGCCTAAACTATCTCTCCCCTTTTGGAACAGAGCGCCCAGCTCCTGAATGATGCAGATGCCTTCATTTCTGCATTATCTGCCATATTTGGAACCTCTGGCCGCGCTTCTGCAGCAGAGTACTCTCTCTTGAATCTCCACCAGAGCAATAGATCTGTGGCATAATTCGCCATTGAGTTTTGCACCTTGGCACTTGAGACCAGTTGGGATGGCAGTGCTCTCAAAGCCTTCAGGAGAGGCCTGCATGAGCGCATCAAGGACAAGCTCACTTATTGTGATGTTCCATCTTCCCTGGATGAATTCATAACACTTTTAATCAGTCTGGATTTTCGCTTTTAGGGGAGACAAGCTGAGAAAGAGAAAACTTGTAGAATCTTTCCCTCTCATCCTCCTATCCATCCAGTCTCTAGACTATCCTCTACCCCTTCAGCACCTTCAGTTACCTTTGAATAGGAACCCATGGATCTCTCTTCCCTTAAGTCCTCTGAGTCTGAAAGACAGAGAAGAAGGAGAATGAGACTGTGTTTCTATTGTGGTTCTAATTCACACCAACTCAAGAATTGTGATATACGGCCGGGAAAAGCCAATGCTTAGAGGATACTAAATCCCCCTCACTCTTCTCGGATCCTGGTACCTGTTACCCCTACCTTTCTTCAGAATTCTGTCTATGCTCAAGCTTTTATTGATTCAGGGGCAGCTGGAAATTTTCTAGATCATGGTTTCATGAGTTAGGCAGGGTTGCCTCTTCTTAAGAAAAAACAATGTCTTAAAATAACCATTCTGGATGGCACACCCTTTGGATCAAGTTTAATCCATTTCGAATCAGCACCCCTCACCATGACTGTGGGAGTCCTACATACCAAACAGTTGCAGTTCAATGTCATTCATTCTCCTGCACAACCAGTTATCCTTGGTCTTCCTAGGCTTCGTATACACAATCCTCAGTTTGACTGGACTGAGGGACAGTTGGCCTCCTGGGGTAAATCCTGTTTCCACTCCTGTCTGGATATGGTTACTCCATTACATCACATCCCTATAGCCAGTCTTCAGACCCATTCAAGCCTTCCCTCAGTATATGCAGAAATTACAGATGTTTTTGAAAAGTAAGCAGCTGATGTGCTGCCACCTCACCATCCTTATGACTGCAAAACTGACATTTTTCCTGGAGTCACTTATCCACTTTCCAAAGCTGAAACCAAGGCCATGGAGGAATATATCCAAGAGAACCTAGCTAAAGGTTTTATTAGCCCTTCCTCTTCTCCTGCCAGGGCTGGCCTCTTTTTTGTCAGTAAAAAGGATGGTGGACTCAGACCATGTATTGACTGCAGAGCCCTAAACAACATTACTATCAAGAATCGTTATCCTATTCCTTTGATCACTGAACTATATGATTCGGTCCAAAAAGCTAGCTACTTTACAAAGTTGGACCTACGTGGGGCTTACAATCTCATTCGTATCTTCAACACAAGATCAGGGCATTACAAATACCTTGTGATGCCTTTTGGACTGTGTAATGCCCCTGCTGTCTTCCAAGCATTTGTCAATGATGTCTTCCGTGACCTCCTTAATCGCACTGTCATCGTCTATCTGGATGACATCCTTATATTCTCCTACATCCTTAAGGAGCATCATGAGCATGTAAAACAGGTACTTCTTCACCTCAGAAACAATTCTCTGGTAGCCAAACTGGAGAAATGTGAGATGATCAAGTCCAGATCCAGTTCCTTGGCTATGTCATCTCGAAGGAAAGTTTTGCCATGGATCCTAAGTTAACCGCAGTTCTGGAATGGCCTCAACCCACCTCATTAAAGGAACTACAGAGATTCTTGGGGTTCTCCAAACTAGCAAGTTTATAAAGAACTTCTCCCAAATAGTTGCTCCACTCACTGAGCTGACTAAACGAAACATAGACTGCAAGAATTGGTCTCCAGTAGCTGTGGATGCTTTCTCTCATCTGAAAAAGGTATTTAGCTCTGCTCCTGTGCTCCACCATTCTGATCCTGACCTGCAGTTCACTTTAGAGGTTGATGCCTATGAGATAGGAGCTGGTGCGGTCTTAACCCAAAGGGATCCTTTAACCTCCAAGTTGCATCCTGTAGCCTTTTTCTCCAAATGGTTCACTCCTGCAGAAAGAAATTACGACGTGGGTAATCATGAACGCTAAGCCATCAAGATGGCTCTTACTGAATGGCGTCATTGGCTAGAAGGTACCGCCAACCCCATAGTGATTCTAACCGACCACAAGAATCTGACGTACCTAGAGACTGCTCATCGACTCAATTCTTGACAGGCCAGGTGGGCCTTGTTCTGTTCTCATTTTAACTTTTGAGCCTCTTATCTTTCTTGGACCCAGAAAAAAAAGGCTGATGCTCTCTCCCATCAGTTTCCTCAGTCTAATGACTCTTCTGAAGCACCTATCAAAAACATCATCCCTCTGTCCTGTGTGCTTGCTCAGCTTAATACCACTCTTCATCAAGACTGCAATGTGCCCAGTCTAGGAAACCTTCTGAAGCCCCTCCGACTCCTGATATCTTCTTTGTACCTTCGAAACCTTTGCACTCCTGTGCTATCCTGGGCTCATGACAGCAAACTATCAGGACATCCTGGTTTGACAAGAACCTTTAAACTTCTTTCTTGACACTTTTGGTGGCCTACTATGAAGTCTGACTCTCAGGATTATGTTAAGGGCTGTAAAACTTGTGCTGCTAATAAGACTCCCCGATCCTTGCCTCATGGCCTACTCCAACCATTGTCTACTCCCAAACAATCCTGGACACACATAGCAATGGTTTTTGCTGTGGACATCCCTCTTTCTGACCATCATATGGTTATCTGGGTTGTGGTGGATCGATTTTCCAGACTTGCTCATTTTATACCCTTGACCAAATTGCCGGCTGCTCAAGAGTTATCGACTCTCTTTCTGTTACATGTGGTACAACGTCATGGAATTCCTGTGAATATTGTTTCTGACAGAGGCCCTCAATTAATCTCTACCTTTTGGAGAGCTTTTTGCAAGTTGATTGGAACCACTGTTTCCTTATCCTCTGGTTACCATCCCCAAACTAATGTACTAATGGAGAGAACAATTCAAGACCTTGAGATGTTTCTCAGAACCTATGTCAATTCTCTACATACCAATTGGTCTGGATTATTGCCCCTAGCCGAACTGGCAAAGAACACTCACTGGCACTCTTCTATATGATGTTCTCCATTTCAAACCGCTGCAGGTTATCAACCTCATCTCTTTCCCCTTTCTGCTCAGCCAACAGGGGTTCCTGCTGCAGAACGTTGCTTTACTGACCTCACTACTCATTGGCAACATATTCGCTCTAAGTTATGTTCAGCTGTCTCCAGATACAAGAGGTTTGCCGATCATCATCGAGCTACTGTTCATGCCTTTTCAGTAGGTGAACGCGTCTGGGTCTCTACCCGACATGTTCGTTTACATCAACCCTGTAATAAATTACATATATCACTGCTTAAACCCTATATCACATACAGATATACTCGAGTCAGACCTCCTCCTCCACGCTTCATGGTGAACCAGAATATGACTCCAGACACAGGCAACTTCATTACCTTGTGCATTGGAAGGGTTACTCTGTGGTGGATCGTTCCTGGATTTCAGCCCTGTGATGTGCACGCTCCATCCTTGGTCTCCAGGTTTCACTCTGCTCATCCCTCCAAGCCATGTTTGGGTCCCAGAGGTACCCTTTGAGAAGGGGGCTCTGTCACGCCGCACGCTTCGTTCCTTGTGGTCGTTGCCACGGACAGAGGCGGCTGTTCTCAGTTGATATGGCTGTTGCCATGGACGCGGCGGTACTCCTCTACACACTTGCCGCAATGTCATGCCTCTGAGCCTCCTGGAACTGTTTCTTGGCGCGAATCTAGGGCTTTGTAAGTACCTCTGTTCCTTACTTACATCTAACCACTCTGCCTGTTTAACCCCTGAATTGCTGGATTGCCTAATTGTTACTGAACTCTGCCTGTCTGACTACTCTACCTGTTTAACCCCTGAATTGCTGGGTTGCCTAATTGTAACCGAACTCTGCCTGTGTGACCACTCTGCTTGTTTAACCCCTGAACTGTCGGATTGCCTTACTGCTGCTGAACTCTGCTTGCCTCTGGCCACTCTTCTGATTAACCCCTGTATTGCTGTTTCTGTGGATTACCTCATTGTTACCAAACTCTGCTTGCCTGACTAGTCTCCAGTTATTCCCTGTAGTTCCGAGAAGGATTGCCCCTCTACTGTGAGTACTGTTACCTCATTTACTTGTCTATTCTCTTGTTCTGGGATATTTCCTTATCCTTCCACTTGATGCCAGGATAAGAAGACTACTGGTCAAGTTTGGTCTGATAGGAAAATATCCCACCAGCATTACACTCTGCTGTTGCCTGTCCAGCTTTGGATGGGCTCTCTACAGGATACAACTACAGACAACTGGCTGGCTGGCAAGCTCAGTGAAGGGGTGCTTCACTCAGGTAAGTTTTTGTCAGCACTCTCTTAGCCCACAGGCTATTTGTACAAACTGCTTTTTTAGGTATTACATAGACAAAAGTGACTAAGCCTGCCTACCTGTAAACACCACACAATTCAGTTTTTTGGAAATTTTAACATAAATCGCATCTCTGAAACTGTCTAAGGGGCTCTCCATACTGGCAACATTACTTCAGCAGCTCAAAATTATTTGAAAAAATATTTTAGGTTTGGCCCTTTAAGAAACCGTAAACCACTCACTCTGCACAATAGTTAGCTGCGGTTCCTGGGCCAAACCTTCCGTATTTTAAATTTCTACATTTTTGCTCATTTGGGAGGCCTCATTAATTTCTTACTGAGGGAGTTAGTAGCACTGTGGGGAATTGTACCTGCACCCATTTTGGCACCTTTCCCTTATCCCTCAGTCATGCAGCCATTTAGTGCAGATAGATTATCTTCTACACTGGCATTAATTTCTTCTTTTTTTCTGCTGATGTGGGTCCTGGAGGCGGTAAGTACCCTATAACAAGAGCTGCTGGGGTACCTGTTTGATAGTTTTTGAATACTGTTATTTATTTGTGTTATTTGTGTTTTTGTGAACACTTTCCCCTACAGTCTTGTGTGGTATAGTAACTCACTTTTTTCTACTCATTGTTTATGTGTCAACAATTTAAGCACTTAACTCTCATTTGTTAAATTATAATTTTTCTGGTTTTATTTTGCTTTGTTTATGGAATCTAACATATCTGTCCCCTCTGTTACTATGCCAGACCCATTAGAGGGTAGATCTACTGTTCCTCTCTCTGTTCTATTCCTATGTGTACTATGTGCAAAACTGTACCAGTATGTCAGGTTAACCAGATATGTAATAGTTGTGTAGTTCTTTTTATGCATGTAAATCAGCTGTCTCTGTCCTGCTCCGATATATATTACGCAAGGAGTTCATACGGACTTTACTCCAGAGTTTAAAAGCAATTTACACAAAACTATGTCAGAGTATTTGGTGACTATCCAAACCAAGTAAGCATAAGCGCAAAACTGTGGATATGGCTACATTTTCTATTGCTCATATTTCAGGTATCTCCTCTTCATATTTAGATACCAGGGGCCCCATCCGATATGCAGCGTCGCCCGCAAAAGCCGGCGAAGCCAGATTTTGCTCAATTTTGGTATCACATATACGGCGTAGCATACAAGTTACGCACGTATATTTCACCCTTCGCCTGTATTTTTTTTACCCATATACTAACATAGAAATACACGCAATTTGGTATCCAATATACAGCGTAAGTACTTACGCGCGCAGATTTCAGAAAATCTACTCCATTCTCATCTCGCCACAAATTGCAGGCGCAGGAACCCTTGCACTGATTAAAAAAACAACGTAACTCCCTGGAAGCCTTAACAAACACATACATTTAAGCAGCATCTCAAGGTTAAAGGGACAGTATACTATGAAATTGCTTTTTTTAAGGTTTATTTGTGTATTTGAAATAGTTTCAAGCCACAGCATAATCAAATGGATTGAGCTTGTAGGTACTTTATCACATTGTGGACATATACTTGCTTAATTACTGTAAATTGGATTACCTTCATCTCTTTAAAACCCACTGGAGTGTAATTTATTCTAATGCTAACACAGCTTCGCACTGATGCCAAAATATATAAAGGGTCAGTCAAGTCCAAAGAAAACCTTTTTCTTTTAAATAGGGCATGTTATTTCAAATTACTTTAAGATTTAATTAGAACACTTGCTTTGTTCTCTTGGTATTCTTAGTTGAAAGCAAAACCTAGGATGGCTCATATGATCATTTCTAACACCTTCTTGAAGGCTGCCTCTTTGCAATTGTGTCAAACCAATCACAGACACCACAACCTCTCACCTGCAGACTTAAAACACTTGATAATGCCCACCCTATCAGTAACATCACTACTATATATACCAATGTGTCAATTTATATTGGATGTGAGATACATTGATTTACATCTTAGAAGTGAATATTACTATATGTACCTATAATGATTAATTCTTCCCCTAAATTAGAGAGAAAGAAATGAATGTAAGGACCTCAACTGCAGGTTAAGTTTATGTGTATGATGGGAGATGGAGAGCACATCCCACACAGGTGGAATAGGAATGTGTTAATTGTAGTGCCTCTACAATCCCCTTTCAGATAATATGCGGTAATGCTGTTTTCACTTCTGAGATGGAAGAATATTACTTCTTTGCACAGGGTTAAAACAGCTTAACCGGTAATTGAGTAATTGGTTAAGGTAAAAAATATAGAGCATTGAACCCCTATAGTACTTGATTGTAAACTAACTTAGTCTATCTGCATCCTAGGTCTTTCTTACAAATATAGGAGAGAACTCTCTGAGGATAATGCAGGTTGACAATTATGTTACAGAATCTTGTTATTTTATCACATCTAGTTTCCTCTTACAACCGTTAAAATGATATCCAGAATGATTCCCCAAGTAAAGTTTATTATTTTATTTGAGCTCCGGAATGATTGCTGAGTATGATATTGTTAGGTCGCTTACCGGTAAGGACGAAGTTGGTGTAAGGGATGAAGTCCGCTTATAGTTGTGAGTTTGCCTGGAGCGAGTTGCGGCTAGTAGATTTGCAATGAGTCGTTGTCGAATGCACTTCCGGTGGCGTGTGACGTCACACGATAGGTGCTGGGAGCGGTAGTTTCAGAGAGATTCTGAATCGAAAATGGCTTGAAGCTTGAGTGCAGCTGCTGAGAGTAGGCGGCACAAATACCAAGCAATTAGAAAAGGGTATGTTCATCCTTTATAGGAAGTTGAAAAGAGGAGTGTCGATATAGGTGCAAGAGCAGAGGGAACAAACGATACTTAAAGAACAAGGCCAGTCATAAAAATATGACAGGATCCCCCGCCAAATGATCAACTCCGGGGATCAGGAGCAGGGCGGTCAGGATGGCGGCTATGAAACTGGGCAAGGAGACGGGGAGCTGAGAGGTTAACAGCTGGTTCCCAAGAATCCTCAGAGTCGGGGTAACCCTTCCAATGTATCAAATATTGCATAGAGCCTCTCAGGAGACGGGAGTCAAGGATACTATGGACCTCATATTCATCTGGAGGCAGAGGCAATGAAGGTAGATGAAGGTCTCGCACCGAATGTTGACGGAGAGTGCGATAGGGCTTGAGGAGGGAAACATGGAAAGTAGGATGAGTCCTCATATGAGGTGGTAATGTTAAAGTCACAGCATTTGCATTCACTATTCTAGAAATGGGGAATGGTCCTATGTAAGTGGAGGAAAGTTTCTTGGAGGGAAATGGCAGACGAAGGTTACGAGTAGAAAGCCAAACGTAGTCACCCAGTCGATATTCCGGGGATGGTGAATGTTTTTTATCATAGTGACGTTTATATCTCTCCTTGGCAAGCTTTATATTTTCAGTTGTTAAGGAAAAAGCATCCGAAATCGTGTTTACCAGTTCATTCACCACTGGACAGGTGTTTTGGTTAGAGTTCTGCCAATTAAACGTGGGATGGAATCCGTAGTTGATAAAAAACGGTGAAGCTTTGGTGGAACTGTGGTAAGTGTTGTTAAAAGCGAACTCAGCAGAAGGTAGCAGGTCAACCCAATTGTCCGGTCGAGCTGATATGAAACAGCGGAGGTATTGCTCAATCCATTGATTAGTCCTTTCTGTTTGACCATTAGTCTGTGGATTAAATGAAGTGCTGAGGCGGCTGGTGATACGTAGAGTGCGGCATAATTCCTTCCATAGCCTGCTGGTGAACTGAGTCCCTCTATCAGAGGTTATAGTAGTAGGAAGTCCATGTAACTTGAAGACATGAGAGAGGAGCAAGGTGACTGTTTCAAGAGTAGTAGGTAGTTTATGAAAGGGTATGAAATGAGCCATCTTACTGAATAGATCTACAACTACTAGGATAGTGTTCTGTTTCCTAGAAATTGGTAGATCGACAATGAAATCGAGGGCAATTTCTGACCAAGGACGTTCCGGAGTGGGTAAGGGTATTAATCTCCCCGTAGGTGAGGTCCTTGAGAATTTTGAGACAGCACAAACCTTACAAGTTTTCACAAAAATGGCTGTATCTGACAAGAGATTAGGCCACCAGAAAAAGCGAGAAAGGAGTTCTCTCTTGTTGATGCCTGAATGTCCAACTAGTAGTGAATCATGAAGTGTGCTTAAAACTTGTTCCCTAAGGACAGGGGGTACGTAGACCTTGTCATGATGATAGTATAACCCATCGGGATATTGGTTTAAGACAGATTTGGGTAGGGTGGCATCTTTCATTTGTTCATCTTTGAAAAGCTTTACCTGGGTTACAGAGAGTCCTATAAAACGTTCCAGAGGGATCAGAGAAGATTCTTCAGGATGTATATGTGGTTGAGGAAATTGGCGAGAAAGAGCATCAGCCTTTTTGTTCTTAGAAGCAGGTCTATAGGTGATGAGATAGTTAAAACGGGCAAGGAATAAATTCCAACGTACCTGTCGTGAAGAGAGAGTCCGATTGCTTTTGAGGTACTCCAAATTTTTGTGATCAGTATATATCAAGATTGGTATTTCAGTACCCTCGAGTAAGTGCCTCCAATGTTCCAAAGATGCCTTAATTGCCAATAGTTCCTTATCCCCTATCGGGTAGTTCAATTCAGGAGGGGTCATAACCCTGGAATAGAAAGCAACTGGATGTAGGGTTTCAGTGCTAGTTTGTCTTTGGGACAATATAGCTCCTAGTGCATAATTGGAGGCATCAACCTCAAGAATAAACTGGAGTTTAGGATCGGGGTATCTTAGAATTGGAGCTGATGTGAATGCGGATTTCAAGAAGTCAAAAATTTGTTGTAATTCTTGATTCCATATGAACCTTCCCTCCTTTTTAGTGAGGTTAGTTAGTGGTCTGGTTAGGGCAGCAAAATCTTTTACAAATTTGCGGTAGAAATTAGCAAAGCCCATGAACCTCTGAACATCCCTCTTTGTTGACGGAGGTGGCCAATTGAGGATAGCAGCTACCTTATTACCTTCCATTTGTATACCATCTGGGGTGATTTCATAACCCAGGAAATTGATCCTTTTTGAGTGGAAAATACACTTTTCTAATTTCACATACAGAGAATTTTCTCTAAGACGTGTCAGGATAATTTTGACGTGCTTTATATGCTCCTCAAGAGTAGGAGAATATATCAGAATGTCATCGAGGTAAATGACTACAAATAGATCTAGTAAGTCTCTGAATATATCATTGATAAAATATTGAAAGTGGCAGGGGCATTACATAGGCCAAAAGGCATTACCGTGTATTCATATAAACCGTAGCGAGTACGAAAAGCTGTCAGCCACTCATGTCCTGATTTGATTCGAACTAAATTATAGGCACCTCTGAGGTCTAATTTAGTGTAGAAGGATGCATCTTTTAATCTATCTATTAGTTGAGGAATTAAGGGTAGGGGGTATCTGTTTTTTATGGTACGTTTGTTTAGTTCCCTGTAGTCAATGATTGGTCTGAGAGATTGGTCTTTGTTTCTAACATAGAATATCCCCGCACCTGCTGGAGAGGTAGAGGGACGTATGAATCCTTTTTCTACATTTTCTTTTAGGTATGTTTTGAGATGTTGTAGTTCAGGATCAGACAAGGGGAATATATGGCCATATGGTATGTCTACGCCTGGTAGTAGGTCTATAGGACAGTCATATACCCTATGGGGTGGTAAAACCTCTGAGTCTTTTTTGCTGAAAACGTCAGAGAATTGAGTATATTCTTGAGGTACAGTGACAGGTTCTGTGAGAAGTAACTGTTCATGGAAGAGGCAGTTGTCCTTACAATAGGAGGAATTAAATAAAACGGTTGAGTTAGACCAAATAATAGTAGGATCATGTTTTTTGAACCATTGAATCCCTAAAATTACAGGAAAAAGGGGTGATGGTATTACCTCAAAAGTGGCAAATTCGGTATGATGTGTATCAGTGGTTATGCGTAGTGGAATAGTATGATGTGTTATTGGACCAGTGGAAATTTCTTTACCATCTACAAAACGAAGGAGACTTGGTTTTAACTTTTTAAGCAATGGTATTTTATTTAAGTGTACATAGTCTAGGTCAATGTAATTATGGCTGGCACTAGAATCAAGTATTGCTTGTGTCTGCAGTCGCTGATGTTCCCACTGCAACAGAATAGGTAGAGAGCAATGGTTAGTTTGTGAATGTTTTAGGGAAAAACATATTTGTACCTTCCTATGCTTACCATTCTTACGTTGCAGTTGGGTACATTCTCTGATGGTATGATCTAATCCTCCACAGTACATGCATAAGTCGTTAGCCTTACGCCTGAGTTTTTCCTGTGGGGTT